>NC_079378.1:23752659-23990159 GCF_021018895.1 Seriola aureovittata | reverse complement strand
TTACAGTGAAAATAAATGATTCACCTTTTTCCTGGGGACACCCAGGAACCCCCTCAAGGACCCCTGGGGGTCCCAGGACCCCACACACAACATAAAGGTACATTTTCATCACCTGGAGTGAAGAAATGTTCTTTTACAGGTAAAGACGAGCAGGTACAACAGTATCCCAGAGGGTACAGTGACGCACCCTGCTGGGGCACAGGTGGAGCGATGAAGCTGTACTTTAATTCTTTAGTGTGTACTACCAGTGCCGCCACAGCATTAACAGTAAAGACTGAAACTGACTGACAGCGCACCTGACTTCATTTACCACAGCAGACAGGTTAGGTGTGAAAGCAAAGAACACAATCCTCCCCTTTTCCTGGTTAACAGTGCCGACGGATGAAGTGACGTGGACGTGGTCATTTTATTCAGAAGCTGCCTTTTCTTGTCCATTTGAGACGTGTCTGTCATATTTGAATACGGGCAGTGTGTGTGTGTGTGTGTGTGTGTGTGTGTGTGTGTGTGTGTGAACATCAGAGAGAGAGAGAGGATGCAGTTACACAACCCGACACACACACAGATGAAGTCTTCCTGCCTCATTACCTCTTTTAGGATGTATCTGAAAAGCACAGCAACTACACACACACCACACACACACACACACACACACACACACACACACACACACACACACACACTCTATCACACCCACACAGAACCCACAAACCACACATCACATCCTATTATTTACACTGAACCACAGCCTGACACTTAATGGAGACCCTCACAGGCAGGAAAGACACTCAGGGAGAGATCGACTACCTGAGAACAGTCACACACGTCACACGTGCATGTGTGAGAAAATCAATCGAATGAAGCCGAGCGAAGCTCCAAAGTACAATAAACAAAACTAAAGCTCTCTGATCAATAAGCGGGAGCGGAGCTGCGTGCAGAGAGCGAGCTGACAGGCGGTGGGAGGGTGTAAGTTGATTATCTGCGAGCTCGGGGATTATCCCTCGTCATTCTTCCTCTGTGGTGAACCCTCATCACCTGGAGAAGACGTCACCCAACACACAGAGCTCACCTGCACAGACTGCTATCAAGGATTCATCATCTGAGGTGAACAACTATTTCTGTCCTCTTGTGTCTCTCCGTCCTCTCCTCCATGTCTCAATTTCTTTGTTGCTCTCTATTTTGTTTCCACCCATCCCTCCATCTCTCCCTCCTCGGGCTGGTAGGGGCAGCAGGGAGGTTCAGGTTTCAGATTGCTGCCATGACAGTGACATCAAGGCTGCGCCAAGCGAACAGCGCTTCTAATCATCAGAGAGAGAGAGAGGGAGAGAGAGAGAGAGAGGGAGAGAGGGAGAGAAAGAGGGGCTACTGGTGGTGAAACACAGATCGTCCATGTGCAAACACTCACAAAAGCAAACAGAGGTACTAACACTGTTTGAACTGGCACTGCATGTGTGTGTGTGTGTGTGTGTGTGTGTCTGTGTGTGTGACGCATGGCTCAGCAAGGCAGTGTGTTTGTCAGTCATATCACAGAGAGCACAGCTGTCCCAAACCTGCCAGCGTCACCTGACATCTTCATCCGGGCAGCCTCCACCCGAAACCCTCCACCCATCCCAGTCACCTTGATCAGGAGGGAGATCACATATCAGGTCTGTATCTCAGTGCATGTTGATACTGCATACACACACACACACACACACATACACACACACACACACACACACACACACACACACACACACACAGATCCAAAATAATCCCCAAAGACTCAAAGTGTGACTCGACTTCATCCTGTACACTGGGCTTGTAGACAATATGTCTATTGAGAAATTACAGTGTAGTGGCAAATTTAACAGTTGAATAGTTTGAAAGATTTCATCCTCCTCTAAATACACAAGGTAACAACAGCAGCAAATCACACTATCCCTTAAATGTGAGCTGCTTCGTGCAGTGGATGGACAGCCAGCCCACTAACTGCACTTCTTTAAAGACCCCCTCCCATGTAAATCCAGTGTTTTATTGAGGCAATGACAGTCTCATAAACACAGATTCAGACAGCCAGGGTCACAGGTCACAAACCTCAGGAACCAATCCTGTCAGCTTGTAAATACACCTGAAACCTTGTCAGTGGAGAGAGAGAGGGAGTTAGCATTAGCACACCCGCTAATGCTGTGTCAGCCACTGCCAGTTACAAGCTAACAAACAGCATAAACAAATACAAGATGCTAACTGCGCTTCTGATCCGTCTGCTAGTCTCTGGTTCTGGTCTCAGACTCCTCATCTGAGTCTGGGTCTGACTGAGGCTCAAACATGTGGCTGAGTCTCTCTGATGTTTCCTCCTCTAACCATCTTGATGCTCTCTGCTCTTTCACCTGTCCACCTGGAGCAGGCAGGTGGTGGGCGGGGCTAAAGGCCTGATCCAGGTTTCTCAATCAGGAAATGAGCTTCAGACCCAGTTTTCTATTTTTCACTTTTTATCGGTGAAAACCAAGTGAAACAAAACATGAATCACAGCAGAAGATTTAAAACATGTCTGGAGGAAGTTCAAGGCTTCAAACTGAGTGACTCTATGAGGGTTTGACTGTAGTATGAATGGAACTGGTGAAAATTATACAGCATTTGCTCTTTAACAATAAACATGCATTTCTAAATAAGATAAAGTTTAGCATTAGTTCAGGCACGGAAGTTATTTTAAAGTCACATGTTCCATAAACCCTCCAACCACACGCCGTACATCCACGGCCGCTCCCTCACACCAGCCCCATACGAACATCTGACACTCAGTCAGTCTGCACACGACAACACTGAGGTCTGAGTCCCGCCGCCTGCTCTCAGAAATTTCATTCCCTCCACCTCGCCAGCCTACGTCTGTATTAGCATTTAGATGTGCTCTATGTAACTTTGAGTGTTTCTTATAATGTCTTCAGGTTCATTAAACGTTGTGTATCTCGTCGTGTAACTTGCTCTGATTTGTTCCAGAGCCACAACACCAAACTGAAACGCATAATGTTGCAACACATGGTTGAAACCTGCGCACTGGATGACTGTATGTTAAAGTGAACTCAGTGTTGGTCCGTAGCCGCAGAAGAAGAAGAACAGCTCAGATTTTGAAATCAGCCCGACTGAGCGTTGACTTAAACAGAAAAGGTTCTGTGCATGGTGCTGAATAAAAAGCTGCGGGGGGGGGGGGCAGGTGTATCATCATTATTTATCAGCACCTTATGACTTCTCTCACACACCTGGGTTCAGGTATGAGAGAGCTGCAGGCACACACACACACACACACACACACACCACACACACACACACACAGACACACACACACGCAGCACTATGCACTGCAACAAAGCGTAAACACATTCCTGCACAGAAACATTTCTGCAGACACACAACAACCGGACACATTTTGAAAGATAATTATAAAAGTTGATGTTGGGAAACTTCTCTCACTGCTATTAAATCACTGATCAGCCGCCTGCTGAGCACAGCAGCCCTTGAATCTGCTAAAACAAGTCAGGCCTGTGAAGCGGTACAGTTGGATTCCCACTCCAGAGCAGACGTTAATTACACTGGATCCCTCTAATAGAGTCACGCCGCACCAATTAAAGACAACAGAGACACAGCGCGGACGTACAGAGCTCATTACTCACGCAAACACCACAGTTCTCACGGGACAAAGAGATTAATGGCACTCTTCTTATACAGCGCATACATATGGTTCGTGTGACGACGGGGAAAACACGAGCACGGGATGCCTTTGCAGAGAAAACAATAAAAGAGAAGAGAATCTTCTTCAGTGGAGGGGCAGGACAACACACATTTCAATTTCAGAGAATCTCAAAGATTCTTGGGGGTGATCGCACAAAGGCGTTGTGAGGGAGGGTGTGGGCGGGAGGAAGATGAAGAGGCAACGGAGGGCGAGGAGGGAACAAAAGGAAGAGTTGAAAGAAACAGCAGAGGCACAGAGGATGAGAGGGAGACGTATTCTTGAAAATTGCATGCGTAACATTTTCCTGTTGCATCTCTCTTTAAAGCACAAGTAAGACACTGTGGTGATAATTGCATCCACGCTCTTGCTGTCAGAGTTTCTGTTCTCCCTGAATATCGCCTCATTGCCTTCCTCTTCCTGTCCGTCCGCCTCTGAAATAGCAGTCGACATGCGGTCACTGAGTGGAGCCCTGCTGTTGCGAAGACAGAGCAGAAATCACAATCAGGTCCCGAGACGGGGGAAAACATCTCTCCCCTCTCACTGAAGGCCTTTCAGTCGACTGAGGCTGTTTGTTCCTCCCGGAGCGTGTGACAGGCTGTAATTCAGTTTTAGGACAGAAAAGCCTGACACTGCTGCTCAGCAGCAAACTTTCTCTTTCTTACTTCAGATAGTATTTCTCTTAGGATTAGATGAATCCACCCGGTCATTCGAAGCGCTGTTTGTCCGTGCGACCTCTCATCGGGGTCACTGACTTCCTCTGGCCTGTGCGTGTGCAGGCTGCGTTCAACAGCCTGGCTATAAAAGGCAAAGCAGAGGCCATAGAGGGATTAGGACCTCAGCGTCGCTTCTGTTTCCCATTAAAAGTCTTATCTGCACCACAGAGACCCCTGTGTGTCCAACCAGCCGTATATAATTCTACATCAAATCTGTAAATCTGTCAAAAACCATCATGGTGCCAATTTTCTTTTATTCATTGTGGGGCTATATTTTATGAGAATAATGTCGATGCCCTAGTTTTAATCTATTTTATTTTGCATTATATTCTTTATTACTGTTTTATTCATGTGCTTTATTAATAAAACACCAACTTATATGACTATTCTTTTCTTCTCTCCTTCAGGGACCAGTGAAGCTCTTCCTGACTGCAAAGATTCTGTGGATATGACTATTCTGTTTAATTATATTTTAATTCTTTTGAACTTTACCAATAAAAATCATAAAAAATTAATAAAATATGAATAAAATAAAAAAGAAATGAAAAGGAAGGATCCATTGGCAAATAATCTCACCATATGAAAATGTATAAAAATGGAAAATTTTCATTGTGTAATAATAAGAATAAGTGTTTTACTGTCAGTTTCATGGGAGTAAATACAGTTTCTCTACAGGGAAATAAGCCATGTGTTTGTGTTCACTGCTGCAGTGAACTGTTAGGACCATGTTTGATGACATCATGTCACATGGGCACAGAGAGCAATGTTTAGTCTCCTCACAACTACAGCTACAGCTGCTGTTGCTGGTGTCACAGGGTCAGGCCGACTACTACTAATAAACACAAAGGACAGCTGAGGCTGAGAGTAATATGCTTACATTTACAGGTATTTCCTTGTAGACCAAAGTATTCAGCCAGTTTGATTTATCTAGATGAGAAGGTGAAGCTCCATCCAGTGTAAAGGTCTGTGTGATTATAGATCAGGTCTAGGTTCTATATTATATATATATTTTATATATCAGGGCTTCTGGAACTTTGTGATGTCATAACAAAGCAGTCACCAAGCCCCGCCCACCTCGACCCACCATCCAACACTTGCAGGTGTGTTTACCTGAAATCTGCTGTATTTTTATTGGATCCTTCAGAAAACAGTGAGCCAATCAGAAGAGAGGCTCAGAGCCTCCTCTCTTCTGATTGGCCCACCGACCTGTTGTTACTAGAGCTCCAGAGAACCACAAATATATCTTTTTATGAATCAATACTTCAAATAAAACGCAGAAGAAGAAAATGTGGAGCTTATTACAGTTCCTCCTGAGGGGACTAAGTGTCTTATTTTCAAGCTGCCACTATATTCAGAATTAATGTTTGTTGATGGCAGCGGGGAAAACATCAAAACAGAACACAAATATTACCAAAAATAAATCAGATCTCCTTTAGAGGAAAAAAATAAATCTCTTCTGAGTTTCCGTGCTGCGGCTGAGTTGAACATTGTGAGCCCATGCAGATGTGTGCTGGCTCTGTGTGCTCCTGCTCTCCCCTGTGCGCGGTGACAGATTGAGGGTGCTGGGACACTCTGGGGACCGATGACGTCTCCTGCTCCCGTTGCTCCTGCTGAACGTCTGCTGCCCTCTCAGATACAGGCTGCGCTCTGCCACCGGCAACAGGGGGGAAAAAAGGAGGCGGCACGGGTTCGCAAAATGTTACACTCGCCCTCTTTTCTCTCCGTCTGTCTGCTTTAGTTTCCCTCATTTGTCACTCTTATTTGTCTTCTCACAAGAGACGACTTGTATCACATAGATGTCCCCTGTCTGAGAAGCTTTGCTCCCCTGCTTTAAATTGCTTCTTTGTGACAAAGAGAAAGAGGAGCAATTTGCAGCCACTCTCCACACCTCATCGCAAGAGGTGCAAAAAAAAGAGGAAGACTTGCAAGCAACTGACCTTTTTCACAAAATGTGCATTCTGTCATAAAATCTACAGCGTGGAGCTGGATGTCTAATCTTGGATCTTGAAGCAAGATTCACACAATCCTGGCAACTCATGGATTCAAATCCAGATGATGAGTTTTGATTTCATTCATCAGAAATTCCAAAGAAATGATGTTAAGAAAAGCTCTGAAGATGAGCACTATTCAGCCGCATTAGTCTGACGAGTAAACAATGACAGCCTGGGTTTCTCAAACTCTGCCAAAAATATACTTTTCTCTTCATACTTCCCGTCTCCCTGACATGCTTTAGTTAGAAGTTGCGAGCCAGGGGAATTCCAGCCATGATGAAAGAGTGCAGCTAACTCCAGAGTAAACAGGGTTAGACCGAACCAAGAGACCCGAGAGACAAGAGAAATCATTAATGCATCAAAGGCTGTCAAAAGAATACAGTCTGGAAGTCTGAAAGTGTAAACACAGCAGATGGCGAGCATCTCATCCTTGGATGGGCGATTCAGCCCCGCTGACACAGTATTAGCCCCCACTGAGGTTGTTTGTATCTGCCTGTCAGTGAGAGGGGATAATGGGCAAAATAGCTGCACGGATTATGAGATTAGGCTGTGAAGTCTCGACAACAAGAGCTGTGATTAATAGAAACCCAACACCTCATCACAAAAGAAAAATCATTATAACTGTTACTAGACTCATCGTCCCTGAAGGAAAACGCTGCTTCATACGACTTGTGTTTTATCGTTGTTTCCACCGTCATGTCCGTCGCTTCTGATAAAACTCAGCTCACTGCTGAAATCTGCGCGCACACACACACACACACACACACACACACACACACACACACACACAAACAGATGCAGACATTTAAACCTGCAACAAACTCAGCTGCTGATTTAGGTATAATAAAAATATATAAAACTATTAGACACAATAACATATAATCTGATATCTCCTTCCTTCGTGGTGTTTACTGAATATCTTGTCAGTGATGCGTCATATTCGACCTATCTAACAGTCTACTCTCACACACCTGTGTCATGTGGTGCAGAAGAGGACCATCAAACTGAAGCTAAAGAGCTAAACTATAGACTGTTCAAATATAATATAAAAGAATTCATCAGCCGTCTTTCTACGCATTCTGGATTTATGAATTGAACACACGTGAACCTTATGGATTTACTGAAACACAAGATTTCGGTTCTTTACTGTGAGGTGAATATTCTCACTCATGGAGCGAGAGACAGGATGCAGCATGAGGTGAGAGGGACAGGTGCATGTTCTGAAAGCAAAGGGGCGACACAGTTATCTTCACACACCAACATGACATAACAACATATCCAAGGATATCATTATCTCCAAGAAGAAGAAAAAAGATGCACCTCGTATCTCCAGAACCCGAGAATGATCACGTTTTTAAGTTTTCTTCGAAGTGATCCAGTTCTCATGGGTACGGTGCAAACAGCAGCTGCTAAAAGCTAATTCAGCAAACTTTTAATGATGCCAGTTTGCCAAAATGTGTGGGCTAAAAAAGCAGGCGTCAAGTTGGGGTCATGGGGGCTGCAGCTGTGAGGTTTGTCTGAGTGTCAGACTTTGAAAACACCTGATTTAAGGTTAAGAAATGTGTGTTTCTGCACCATTACTCTGCTACACGTCGCATCAGTTTGTAACAGCATGAAGCAGCAACATCAGGACAATAAGGTAGATGTTCACCCATCAGGTCTAATACTAGGAGAGAACAGTGTTTTTAACACCAACAGGAATTATGTGGAAAATTACAAAAACATTATGGAAGATTCAATAGATATGTGTGGTTGTGGTTGCAGCAGTCAGACCTCAGCACACAGAGGAGAGGTTTGTTTGGGAGAGAGTATCCGCAGACATGACTGAACACAGAGCAGTGTTTTGTCAAAGAGGCGTTTAGTGAACATTTAGTTTCCCTGTGACGACCGAGCCGGTGTCCACGGCAAAAACTACACAATCAAAGAGACAAAAGAGGGTGTGGTTGAGAAATATGTCTGGCAGGGTGATCCCATCTTATTCATACTTCACTTCCTGCCCGGCAGCCTCGTTTGACCCCACAGTCACACGGTGAGAGGAGGGAAAGGAACAAGAGGGGCTGGTGGGGGAGACCAGGCTATAAGCTGTTTGGTTCCAGACTGGCTGCTCACTCCATCCGTCTTCCTCCCCTGTCTGTCTGCTCCTGTGAGATGCTTTCTTTAAACTGTAATCAGAACGGGGCGAGCGAGGTGAGGGATGTGCTGGGACAGAGAGAGAGAGAGAGAGACGGGCAGATCTCTCTCTATCCTCTCCACCTCTGGTGTGTTTTCTTCTTTGCTGTTACAGATTAGATCACAGGCTTGAGAGCATCCATCCCATCAGCAGATCAGGCACATTAATATAAACACGACATAATAGGGCTTTTATTTTGAAACAATCCAATGTTTTCATTTATTCATTCATTTTCACGCTTTGAAACTTAAATATAAGGCAGAAAATAACTATTATCTTCATTCTACATTATTTAATTACACTGATCGCTTCATTCTTTGGGCTCAGATCAAAACACGAGTCACCGCCTTGTGGTTGTATCCCTCCGCCAACCAGCCAAGTTGCAGGACATATGGTCACAGTCTCTCCTTCATGAGTTTGTGTTGAATAATGCTGTTTTTGCAGAACATTATGATGGCACTGTGAAGTTAACCTTTGACCTTTTGGATATAAAATGATATCACTTAGATACAAACTAGACATTTGTATTAAATTGTGTCATAATTACCATATTACTTCTTCAGTTATGGCCAAAAACTTGTTTTGTGAGGTCACTGGGACTTTGACCTTTGACCTTTGACCACCAAAATCTAATCAGTTCATCTTTGAATTCAGGTGCCAAATTTGAAGGTTTTCCCTTGAGGAGCAGATGGGAGATATTGCTTCAGAGACATCGCCTTCATGAGAATGTGACTGACGTTCAGACGACAGGAAAACAAGAAGCCTCCGGTCCAGGCTGTCGAGCCCAGGGGAACATAGTCAACAGTCCAACACTGAAATCTATTCAGTTTATAATTATATGAAATATCTTCCTCAGTTTAAAAGTTTTTAATCAAACAGACATCAGCGCCCGAATCCATACTGGAGGTCACATGTCACTTTCATAGTAAAACATCTTCACACACCTCGAGCTGCAGATCAATAACATGGGACAAGTGGATCAGCAGGTGAAAACATGAGGACAGATTTCATTACAAAAATGGTTGATGAAATCAATAGATAGAGCATGTGTGTGTGTGTGTGTGTGTGTGTGTGTGTATGTGTTAGTGCTTGAGGTCTCCTCCTGAATACTGATTTGAGCTCTACCTTCATAGTGAGATATGAGACATGCACATATCATATCCTCTTCCCCGGCAGAGCCACAGATACATATCTTCAGGACCAACAACAAAGGTGTGTGTGTGTTTGTGTGTGTGTGTGTGTGTGTGTGTGTGTGTGTGTGTGCATATACATGTGCTATATATAAGCCAGACAGAGCGAATATTGCACCCGTATGTGTGTGAACCACTCATATGTCTATTTGCCCGTTGGTGTGAGAGAGAGTGTGTTTGATTTAAGGAAGCACCAACTGTATGTGGGGCTCTGGGGGGTCAGTACAGGAATGTAAGTGTGTGTGTGTGCGTGTGTGTGTGTGTGTGTGTGTGTGTGTGTGTGTGTGTGTGTGTGTGTGTGTGTGTGTGTGTGTGTGTGTGTGTGTGTGTCAAGGGCATGCACCTGTGAGTACATCTTTTTCATAATGATGTAGAGGTATGTAAGAAATGTTTGAAACTTACTCATTGTTCATCAAAATACACACACACACACACACACACACACACACACCTGTGGTCTGAGGGGCAGACAGACGTGTCTCACCTTCACATACTGAACATGTGTAAACAGCTGTGTGTAGCACATCAGCACCACATATAAGACTGAGTGATGCAGAGTTCACAGTGTTAAATGCTAAGAGTGGTATTAAATGGGCTTAATGCATTTGGGGGAAACGTTCTGCTCTTTAAGTGAAACTACGATCAGTCAGCAGGAAGAGCAAACCCTCCTTCCATAGATAAGTAAGTGTACATACAACAGTACGAACACAAACAACACAACAGCATCTAGAGCTCACTGAAGACTGTCAGATGTCCATGCAAACATGACTGGATTTTGGTGGGTTTTCTAGAACAGGATTTGCTTCTCTCCCTCAATGACGGAGCAATAAACTTTGTCCTGCTTTTGCTGCTGGTCTGATACTGACCACCGTCCTCATTGGCTCTTCCAACAGCCTCACTGAATCTCCCTGATATCTGCTTCTTATCCAGCGGACTCTGAATGCACCGTCTGTCCCTCACCGCTGACGTACATGTGAGAGAAGCTCCCCTCTGCAGACACTTGAAAGCTCAGACTTGTGCGAGATGCACCGCTGTTCTTCCCTTTTCATGTGCGCAGACCTGCAGGATCAGCAGCTGCACGCACAGAGAACCCCGCTGGTTCAAAACAGTACAGTATTTTTCTGTCGTCTTTTGTGCACGTTTTATCAGCGTCGTGCACAGAACTACCAGAAATTGGTGCATTTAAAATATGATTGCTTACCCTTTAGCTGTAGAGCTTTCGGCCTCAAACTACTGTCAACATGACATTTAAAGAAATACTTTTTAACCTCACACAGAGCCATAGATGTTTCCCTGTTTTCACCTTTTATGCTAAGCTAAGCTAACCAGCTGCTAACCTAATGTTTAATGAAGAGACATAAGAGTGGTATTGATGTTCTCATCTAACTCTCAGCAAGAAAGCAAACAAGCCTGTTTCCCAAAATCCCTTTTCCTGTAGAGGATCATTCAGAGTGTTGTTTTCTCCCTGCGTGGCGGTGAAGGTGTCAGCGGACAGATTCTGATAAAACCTTCAAGACGTAGAATTGAGTTGAAATCTGTTTCATCCCTATTGTTTCTCGACATACAGAGTGTGTACAGGAATTCACAATTCAAGGTTTGTCAGCATAAATGCATGTACACACCTACAAACCATCCTCAGATGCAGCATTTTTAATTCACTTAGCAGAGCAACACATTCACTTATTCATTCATGCAAATGAGAAAGTCAGAAACACAAGCAAAGCAATAGCAATTGAGCAGCACGGTCTAATCAATCACGGTCTGTGTGTGTGTGTGTGTGTGTGTGTGTGTGTGTGTGTGTGTGTGTGTGTGTGTGTGTGTGTGTGTGTGTGTGTGCGTGTGTGACAGGTAGCCTTCATATTGCCAACAAAAACGTATTCCCAACAACACAGATGGCACAAACAGAAACACGACAGCGCGGGACAAGCTTTCACTCATCACCACGCACTCAGGAGAAGCCTCTGAGCAGAGGATCAATCACTGAGAGCGAGGGGAGAGGATGAAATGACAAAAGAGAAATGAAACTGAAAGGAAAGCTCGCATAAACACACACACACAAACACACACACACACACTCGCTCATCCAAGTGTGTGTGTCTACAGCTGAGGGCCCAGTGTGGAGCACTAAAACAGCTGCAATCCAACAGACACAGACACAACAATGAGTCATCCAGACTCTTGTTCTCATCACAGGCACTAGTGGGAATTCCTGGAAGACACACACACACACACACACACACACACACACACACACACACACACACACACACACACACACACACACACACACACACACACACACACACACACAGCCAGCATGACTGTGACAAGAAACCATCTACATCTGTTGATATTCAGTAATACCTAGTTAAACAGGCGGGGCACACACCTGAGTGTTAGCACAGGTGCACACAGCTCCAGCCAACAGTTGTGTTCACTGTGCAGTCAGACTTTTAAGACTTGAGTTATGACCAGGACTGTCAGGCGGCAGCAATCAGTGCATTCAGCCACGAGGGTGAAATAATGTAAATTTTTCATGTTCGGTGAACTTTGACCTGTACTTTTGTGCCACTGACCAATAGCAAGCCGTCTTGACAGCGCGACCTTTGACGGAACAGAGAGCCAACGTCCAAAATCAATATTCATTTATGTATTTTGATTTATTTAATATATCAGAGTAGAAACTGTTCAACAAACGAGAAATGGTTAGCAGACAAATGCGTTGAGAGATTTATTTCCCCTCTTCATTAACCTTTTATTGAACAGCTGTGGCAGCTATTGTGACTGACAGGCGCTCGCCCGGCGAGTTAGCAGTTAGCTCGCCAGCTACAGCAGCTCGCCAGCTGACCCTGTGAGAAGTGCATCAACAAGCTTCTGGCACCACCTGTTTTGCGTTGTGACCTCTGCTTAAGTCTCTATTTTGCTGGATTCAACTGAACCTCAGATATTGTTTTATCAAAAATCATTTAAGACACAAAAAAGGAAGAGAAAAATCCCCACCAACATGCAGAGCCTCCTCTGTGAAGCCAGGGTGAAGACACGCAGAGCGACGCCAAGGAGGAAATGTAGACAACAGCAGATCAGGCAGTGGATTTCATTATTTTCCAGGTGTCAAATATTTATAACACAAAGATATTTACAAATTACACTGTTGTCTTAAAACTGAAGATCACAACATCAAGTCACAGGTTTCCCACAAACAGCAGATTCTCATTTCTGCAGTAAAGGAAGGAAACAGCCCTTAAGTGCTGGATCTGGTTTCCACCTCATCATCTCTGCTGTAAGTCGCAAAATGAAAAAAGCAGAGAGGCCTTCAGAGGTGGAGGACTCATGCAATATGCATAGCCACTGGTTCTTTGAGTGTGTGTGTGTGTGTGTGTGTGTGTGTGTGTGTGTGTGTGTGTGTGTGTGTGTGTGAGGGTTTTCATGCCAGAATGATGGAGGCGCAGGAAGAGACAGGAGAGGAATAAGAAGCAGCCGAACATGTTTTGGACCCTGGGCTGGTTCTCTCCGTCTGACAGAAGTGAGCGGACGGAGTCGATCCACCAGAACAAATATGAAGAACTAAAAAAATAAAGTGCCACGATTCCCACTCCTCTCGTCTCAACCTGCCTCTGTTCATCTTCCTCCTCTCCTCCGTATGTCAACATGTCATTTGTTGCTTGCGAAGGCGAAACCACACGCTAGGACAGTTTCAGTGTGTGTGTGTGTGTATGTGTGTGTGTGTGTGTGTGTTACAAATGAGTGTGCAGAAGCAGAGATAATCAAAGGCTTTCCAGCATATACAGAAGATAAGGAAGGTTAATTAATATTGTAAAGAACATGAATATCAGAGGGGAAATCTCTGAAACACACACTGCTATTCTTGCCTCTTCACATTTGATGATGAGGAAAATATCAAAGCGCAGATGCACTTTCAAAAGGCAACATTAAAGACAGATTTTTTTTTTTTAAAACTGTTGATCTCAGACGTCTATATGAGAGCTCTCCAGTGAATTAAAAGAAAATGGATGAATTGGACAGGATGAAAGTTCAGTCTTAATTACAGCCCGGCTCTCACTGACTGGTGGACCAATTACTGTGGTTTTTTTGTGGGTAATGTATCAGTGAGTGAGCAGAGCCGAGCGCCGCTGTGCTCATAATTACAGTGAGACATCAGATTTGACCAATGACCAAGCTTAGCATACACAAATACACAAACACACACACGCAGGCTTTGATTCATAAGTAGACATTAGGCTCCGTTTATCCATTTGGGAACATTTGCAAAAATGAAAGATGCTGTAACACAGCAGCAAAACATGTTCATGAATGAATCAAACTTGTCGTATGTTTGTAAATGCTTTGTCAAGTTTGCAGATGAAGTGGCTGCGTCGTGTTTCTCCAGTAAATATTAATGATTCTCTGTAAATCTGCTCCCGTCCTATTTAATTAATGAGATCTGTAAAAGTGGAGCAGAAACCCAAAGAAAATGTTCAGATTCCTGCGTGTGTGTGTGTGTGTGTGTGTGTGGTGTGTGTGTGTGTGTGTGTGTGTGTGTGTGAGGGTTTTCATGCCAGAATGATGGAGGCGCAGGAAGAGACAGGAGAGGAATAAGAAGCAGCCGAACATGTTTTGGACCCTGGGCTGGTTCTCTCCGTCTGACAGAAGTGAGCGGACGGAGTCGATCCACCAGAACAAATATGAAGAACTAAAAAAATAAAGTGCCACGATTCCCACTCCTCTCGTCTCAACCTGCCTCTGTTCATCTTCCTCCTCTCCTCCGTATGTCAACATGTCATTTGTTGCTTGCGAAGGCGAAACCACACGCTAGGACAGTTTCAGTGTGTGTGTGTGTGTATGTGTGTGTGTGTGTGTGTGTTACAAATGAGTGTGCAGAAGCAGAGATAATCAAAGGCTTTCCAGCATATACAGAAGATTAGGAAGGTTAATTAATATTGTAAAGAACATGAATATCAGAGGGGAAATCTCTGAAACACACACTGCTATTCTTGCCTCTTCACATTTGATGATGAGGAAAATATCAAAGCGCAGATGCACTTTCAAAAGGCAACATTAAAGACAGATTTTTTTTTTTAAAAAACTGTTGATCTCAGACGTCTATATGAGAGCTCTCCAGTGAATTAAAAGAAAATGGATGAATTGGACAGGATGAAAGTTCAGTCTTAATTACAGCCCGGCTCTCACTGACTGGTGGACCAATTACTGTGGTTTTTTTGTGGGTAATGTATCAGTGAGTGAGCAGAGCCGAGCGCCGCTGTGCTCATAATTACAGTGAGACATCAGATTTGACCAATGACCAAGCTTAGCATACACAAATACACAAACACACACACGCAGGCTTTGATTCATAAGTAGACATTAGGCTCCGTTTATCCATTTGGGAACATTTGCAAAAATGAAAGATGCTGTAACACAGCAGCAAAACATGTTCATGAATGAATCAAACTTGTCGTATGTTTGTAAATGCTTTGTCAAGTTTGCAGATGAAGTGGCTGCGTCGTGTTTCTCCAGTAAATATTAATGATTCTCTGTAAATCTGCTCCCGTCCTATTTAATTAATGAGATCTGTAAAAGTGGAGCAGAAACCCAAAGAAAATGTTCAGATTCCTGCGTATGTGTGTGTGTGTGTGTGTGTGTGTGTGTGTGTGTAGGAGGCAGCGATGGTGAGATGTGACCAATCACATTACTGTCAACAGCAAGAGCAAAATGCAGCTCTGATTATACAAAAGTGACACAGACACACACACACACACACACACACACACACACACACAGTCAGCTCTGATTGACAGGACGCACATCTGTGATTAATGTCTATTGTCAGCTCGCTGTGAGGCATAGGTGAAGAGGTTACAATGTCGGCATCACACTGCACCTTAACTGGGTCATGTTCTGTCAGCATGCACACACACACACACACACACACACACACACACACACCAAGCACAGCAGGCTCTGGTGTGTTGAAGCTGATCGACTTCTCTGTCTGTGAATTCTTTGGGAGATCAGTGTGATTCGGCGCTGAACAAGTTCTCCCTGTAAAAACGTACTTTGGAGGTGTGCGGGAGCCGCAGCCGGCCGACTCATGATGAAACAGAATGAAATATCAGTGATCGACAAAAAAAAAAAAAACAAGCAAAAGGAGGTTTGGGGCTCTGATTGCAGTAAAGATGTGCTTGTGGGGAATACTCTGCGAGGCAGAGAGGAGTTAAGAGAAACGGATGAAAGAAAAAAATCGGATGGAAGATGGAGGAGTGACGGGTCAGAAAAAGGAGCATTGATTCACTGAAAAGTTTAAAACTGGACAGAAACGGCTGCATCGTGGCCCGCAGGCAGCTGGAAGGAGTTCAAAGATGGCAGAGATAATCAAACAATGTTTTGGTGATGTTTGCTCTCTAAGAAAAGTTCTCTCGCTCGGCCCGACACTTTATTCAAGGCAGAACTCTCAGAATACTAATGGTGATATGAATAATGGTCCAATCATCCTCCCTGATGAAAGAAGTGTAATTTAATTGTCGGAGGGACACGTTCTGCCGCTCTAATCCCGCCTGATAAGGAAAATGTATTCATTGTATCGGAGAGATGATTGACAGCTGGCACAGGTACCACACGGGCTCCGGCGGCGACAGCAGCACTGGAATAACACAGCAGGTGCTTTGATCAAAGCAACTTCCTATTTTCATCGCCAAGCTTCGGAGGACATGTGCACAGCAGCTTTGCCCAAGGGAACGCTGACACAGCAGGCCGGGCTTCCTCAGCATCAGCACAATGAAACTGGATGTGAGAGAGTACATGTATATGTGGGCGAGGGAGCACACATACACAGCAACACAAACTCCCTCTCCTTCCCCGAGCAGCCGGGGTCGGGATGAAAACACTGAAGGACTCTGTGATGAGGATGCAGATAAGAGGGCACAGTTTCAGAGGGTTGCACAGGGGGAATCTACAAAGGGAAATATTCACAGGGTTGGATGGAGTTCAGCTCCAAATTAGAAACCTTCTTAAGCCAAAAGTTGCTGCACCGTGCAAACGATAACATTCCTTCGCAGAATCGTTTCATTCATTCTGCTACGACTGTAAAATTGGTTCATTCGGTGCCAAGAGCAGCCGAAGTGTCACGGCTCTGATTTAAATACGGTCCTGAGGCTAAAACTAAATATCTGCAGATACCAGAAGAATGGACTAGTTGTTACAAGAGGCTAGTTTGTGCCCTCTAGCAGCTAACCCTGCCTCTCAACACTCAGAACCATACATCAAATATTTCTCTAAATCAGTGTTTCCCAATATGTGGGTCAGGACCCGCCGAGGGTCACAAAATACTAATGTTTTTAGACAATTCTCTGTGAAACACTGGATGTTTTATCTCTTGACCTTTGTAACAACAGCCATGCAAGCGGCTCTGTGAGGCTGCACTTCAGCTAAATGCTAACGTCAGGATGTTTACATGCTTACGGTGACAATGCTAAAATACTAAAGTTCTGTCGGTATATTCGCCATGTTCACCTTCTTATTTCAAATTAGCAAAATGTTAACATCCCCATCCCTGGAGACATGCTGCTAATTATTCAAATTATCAAATGTCAAAAGATGAAAGATAAAGACAACTGCCCACGGTTCAGAGAAATCATTTGATGATCTTTCTTTGTTTTGAAGGTAAGAAGCCAAAAGAGTTGGGTTGAAAATATTACAATAAGTGGCAGCTTTCCCCAAACATGTTGAGGTCTACGTCACTTCATAAGGCTTTATTCAAAGCACTACTCCCTTTATGATAAAATAACATATCCGGCTTTTCAACCAAGAAAACATTTACACAATTCAGTTATCTAAAACATTATTTAAAAATGTTTCTTCAGTTATCTAGTTGTGCTTTCAGTTTGGGAAACTGTAGCACTCTTTACTGAATGTGTGACATCTCGAGGTTCAAGCAGTGCGATAAGATCTTTCCATCTTGGGAAAAACAAGAGCGTTTTCATGCTGCAGCACATTATATTTCTTAAATTGTTATAAAATAAATTACTCCCGGACCGTGAGGAGTTACATACTTCTCATATGTTAACAGTTCTGCCAAATTCTGCGCTCAAAGTGAAGCAGGATTTCATGTGTGGTTCCCTATTTATTGCTGAGTGCCATTCCTCTCCTTTTATCTCTCCATGTAACAATGAAAAACCTCAAGCTGCTGCTGCTGCTGCTGCTGCTGCTTCAGAAGGAGCAACACAAACATCTCTGACTGTACAGGTAAGAAAAAAAAAGAACACTAAAAGGTTCATATTTCTTTCAAGAGCAGAAAAACAGACCTTCAGGCGGATCCCTTTCAAGTCCTCAACCCATGAAACTCCCGCAGAACCACTTAAAAACATCTTTCTGAACTGGAACACCACTCACTCGCAGTCAAATCAATAAAAAAAAGAGAAAACAACAGGCAATCAATGCGGCAAATAAAAACATTCAGGATAATTTCATGTAAGCACACCACGTAAATGATCTCTATATGTTGATATGACTGTAACCCTGCAGGAAAACAGCTTTAGATTAAGCGTGTATGTGCAGTGGGTGCTTGTGCGCTCAGCAGAGTGTGACATGTTTTCCAGCCCCGAACAGATAACTGCACTGTGAGAATCTGCCTGAGCGTTGTTGCACAGTGAAACCCCAGGGTGGTCTTCAGCTGCTTCTGTCAGCGGATGAGTCTGAGAAATAAACTGAAATTACCAGCAAGAAGGAAGGTAGTAAAGTTGCTGCGACTCTGAGCAGATGGAACATTAGCAAAACAGAAAATAAAATAAACTTAAATTTATGCGTCTGTGAGGATGTCCTCTCTCCCCGCACACAGTACACGCCGCCTGACCAAAGAGCCGTCCGACCCGATAGATCCTGACCACTGAGAAGAACAGGCCGATGAAATATGCATGACAGAGGAAAAAGCTCGCCGCCTTAGCTCACAGAAATGTTCAGCCTCCCTCTCTCTGAGCGTAAAACATTGATGGCGGCGGGCGCAGCAGCTAACCCACTGGATGGAGTGCCGAGCTGAACCGACGGAGGCTCTGCAAGTTCACATCTAATTCTGGACTTCCCCCATGGGACCGCTGGGCCGAGAAAGGAAGGAGCCGGGCAGGTTTATCTCGAAAAAAAAGGCTTTTCCTGGTTCGACCCGGCCCTCGGCTGTGTGCGAGCGCCTGTGTGTTTATGGAGCAAGACATGACAGGATTGTTAATATGTGAGGTCATAAGGCTGCACGGTTCTGCTACTAAGTGGACGTGCAAACATTCCTGGTTGTTCCTCCTACGATCTCGCCGTGTAACAGTGATACAGCAGATGTCGTCGTAAAAGGAAAACAGCCCGTGTCTGTCCTGGAGGAGGCTGAACATGGCCACTGTCTACAGGAGGAGTTAAAATGATTCAGCCTCTGGTTAACGCCGTCGTGAGTCTTAGTTATGAGTGCAGATTCTCTGTGTGAATAATGTCCACATATTGTTAGTGAGGAGTGTGCAGATGTTTGGAGAAGGCACCGCCTGCTTTAACTTTAATTAACTCTAAATGGTGATAGTGGGAAATGACATAATACCCCAGCATCAGGCAGAGACAGAGTGTGCACGAGGTAAATTTGCAACAGACTGAACATGCACATGGACATACTATATACAAACACACTTACATTACTGCAGTTTTAGATCTTATCACTAATCATCGTCAAATATGCAACATATACTTTTCAGTGAAGTGAACTTAAAACAAACTGTTATTGCATATTCATAGATTCATTGTTTTGCAATGTTATTTTCATTTTTAACTATTTAATTTAAGTGTTTTGTGAAAAATAATAATAATAGATTGTTATTACGTCACTGATGTGGAGGAGATGTTGAACCAGTGACTAGCTGAATCCTGCAGGATGTAATGTAGCACATGACTTTGGTTTATTGTCCAACATCATCAAAAGTGCAACAGACTAAAGTTGTGAACTCCACAACTGTAATTAAGCTTCATGTCTAATAAAATAAAAATTGTATCTTTTCACCTACTGCCAGTTTTTCATGTGACGAGCTACATGATAGAAATAACAATTAAGTTTTTTGCATTGCCATTAAATAAACTCATCCTTCCCTTCATATCTGACATCTCATTGGTTTACCTTGTCTTCCTTCAGTCGTCAGAAGAAAACTCTCAAAACACTTAAACCCTGAGCTTCTCCCGCGACGTTACATATTCTTATCTTATTCTAATCTTCAACCTCATAGTAATGATCAGCAAAATGCTAACCTCTGTTTTATCATTTTCATCTTCTCAATGACTTTTATCCCCCATGAGTAACACAACATCACACACACACACATACACACACACACACAGACGTCTCCTTTGCCTGTCAGATACTGTAGAAAACATGGGGATCAAAACAGGCATCACTTCTATCTGCAAAGGGAAAGTTGACAAGCAGCGTCTCGTCAGCAGTTCATTTCTCCCAATCTGCTAGAAAACACAAATCTTCAAAAACAACACTGATGGTATGCACACCACAAAGAAAACCATTGTTCTTAATCTGCTTGTTTCAGTTTATCAGCTCACTTTGATATCACCCTCTCAACACACACGCACACACACACGCACACGCACACACAGACGTACTTACAATGCTGGGGAAAACAAACACTCTTCTGATCTACCATCCTCAGGGCTTTGTGGGCTCTCTGTGAAACCTCTGTCTATCTAGACAAGAGTCGACCTGGAAACGGAACAAAGGCCCGGTTCCTCACTTCGCATTGTTATTTAGCAAAGTCTGTCGCAATGAAAGACACAATAAACAAGGATTTAGCACATGGATGCACACATACACACACACACACACACACACACTCACAAAAACAGGCTCTGCTTTGCCACAAACTCCTTCTCATCTTCCCAAAGCAACATTGATCTGATCCTGGAGTCAGACAGAGAAGTATGAGCGTCTGGCTGTAAGCAATAAGTACCACTTCAAACACAACATTAACCAGGCCCTGTGAAAGTTCCAGCTCTGCCAATAAAGATTTAACCTGCTCAATGAATTCAGCCTCTAATTACGCTTAGTTAAATGCCACATGCAGAGATTTAAATTAGCTACTCAATATTCTCAAGGATAGAGGCTACGTAATTGCTGCTGATGCTAAATAAATGAGAGAGGGGGGAAGAAAATAACAATTAAGGGTTTGCGGATCAGTTGATCTGAAGAACAGAGTGTGCAGATGAAGAGGCTTCAGACTTACTAAATCAAAACGGTATGCTAGAAGGTCAGCGCTGGAAGGGCTTCAGAAAAGACCTGCAGCTATGCTAGCAGCTCTATGAGGCTGTGCAATGCTAATATCAGCATGCTAACATGCTCACAATGGCAATGCTAGGTATTATATTTAACAAGTTCACTGATTTAGATTGGTGTGTTAGCATGCTAATATTTGCTGATTAGCACTTAACACAAAGTACATGTGAGACTCTTGAGAAGCTCACTAATTCTGCAGGAATTTATTCCATGCAAAATTCCATTTTGGATGTATTAGTTCAAGAGGCTTGCTAATTAAGAAAAGACATAATTTGTACACGATATTACATCTTATTTTTCTTATTTCATCAGTGCATATATTCGGTAAAAGCACAATAGGAACTGGCTTTTGCAAGAAAAGACTGTATGTTGCTGTAAGTGAAGCGCACATGAAGCATCCTCTCATACAGCGACAGTAAAATGCTGCACATTTGTACCAAATGCCATTACAATGGTCCGATGCACAAGGCGGGAGAGTGAAGGCCGGCACTGAGCAGTGACATGAGCTGCGCTGCATTATGGGGTTTTTAAAGCCTAACCACTGACAAGACCGCACTTTGTTTACGAGACTTCTTCTCTGTTGGAGTGAAAGCGGCGGCCTGATAAGCCACATGTAGCCCTGAACCAATGACCTGTGTTAAGGAGGCGTAATTGTCTTTTTACAGCAGGCTCTAAATCTATCCTCGCCTTCCCTTCACCAATTCACCCCTACAAGTGCCATGCAGGCTCCGGTTGCCTAGCAGCAATGGTATTTGATCTGTTTCTTTTGTTTCTCCTTTTTTTTTGTTTGACTGATGGGTAACAAAGTCAGCTCCTCTTTTTTTACAGTTCTGGTAACAGGCAGCACTATCAGCGCTTGTTGCACAGCGGCCATGATGGTGAAAGATAGTGAAGGATGTCGAGTTACTGAAATGATATATTTTAAACCGTTGCAGGACTTTATCTTATCTAGTATGAGTGTGTGCAAGCTGCTGTGTCTTCACAGCTGTACCGACCTGCAGCCATCTGCATGTATCCAGCCAGGGTGCAGATCCTCCTCTCACATCCTCCGCTGGGCAGGAAGATGGTGATGATGGCCAACAGGGAGCTGACAGCCAGCAGAGCACAGCCGCCAGAACACAGCACCGCACTGGTCTGAGGAAGAAACACACACACACACACACAACAATTTAATTTCAGCTCCATTTATTCACTAAAATAGACCGAGCACAGCGCTGATTGACAACAGCTGCACATCAGTTCCTTCTTCTGTGGATAGCTGCCGTCATGTAGCCGCAGACAAATGTACATATTTACCCTCCTTTGACCCCCCCCCCCCAAACCCAAACCCAAAAGTGTGTGTTTTGGTCAGGTCAGGTTTTATAATCTCACAGCCAATCCTGCTAACAAGTTAATGGCTATCTCAGCTGGAAAACAGCACTGCATGGCCAAACAACAGGCCACTGTCCCTTTTCATTACATCTTCGCTTAATCACACACACATACACACACACACACACACACACACACACACACACACACACACACACACACACACACACACACACACACGCACACGCTGCGAGCAAGAGGAGCAAAACACAGGCAGGGGAAGGACTTGAACAAGTGACAAGATTCATTCACAGTTTTCCTGTTTGTATGAATGTATCCATACTGGTAATCTGAACAAGCAGGCGGCTTATTTAATTCACCAGCTGTGAGGAAGTTTGGTTCTTTGTACGACGTCCTGTCAGAGCTTTGGCTGGATTTTCACTCTCATCAGAGCTAAGCTGCCCTGTTGCTCTGCTCTTGCAAAGACTCCTGGGAAAGTGCACATTCCTGGACAAGTGGCAGCTGAGTTTGAAAGTATGTGAGAGAGTGTGTGCGCGTGTGCGTGTGTGTGTGTGCGTGCGTGTGTGTGTTTCCCACAACCTGTGTGCCTCTGTGGCGCTGTTTGATCTGCACAGCCTCTCAAACTGGCTCTCCAGCTTCAATAAAGCTGCCACACATCCTCCTCGACACATTTTAAAAAGTGTGTGTCCCGGACTAAGAGCAACACAGCAACGCAGTCAGAAAACAGCGCCACATGGGTGATTAGCATGCAGGCGGGGGCGATCGGAGAGAGATGTCTAACATGCACGAGGGAATTACAGCCCTAAAACACGTGTCATTATGCATGTCCCTGACATGACTGACGTGAACGGAGGGAGGATGAAAGCAGAGCGATTTCCATGCCTGACAGAAGATTTAATTAGCTGGTTGGGGGTTGTTTGGTAAAGGGGGGGGGGGGGGGGCGGGAAATATTGAAGTGTCGTGATGTTGGAAGCAATGACTAATGATTATTCTTTTGACCTTTATTTGTCCAGGTTTGCTGAACGTGTGTGTTCTTAATGTAACAGCTCACACACATTCACATCTGGGTGACACGTCGGCTCGTTGAGAACTGCAGAGAGCAGAGTGCCTTGCACAAGGGCACCTTAACTATAACAATTAAGCGAGGAAGGAACATGTGCAGAATAAGAACAACTCCTATAGGTTTCATTTGACTTCATTTCCACCTCAAACATCATCAGTATTCAGCACAGAGACCCTCGGCACTCAGCAGTGCACAGTCTGGTCACATTCGTCATGGCTTCAGTGTGAGACAGCAGACAGAGAAACTCTTGGGCACAACAGCTGAAGTTCTCTGCAAACACCGTAGTGCAACTCAGCTTCAAGCGGCTCTAGAGACGACAGTGCTGCTCAGTCACTTTGGTCCAGTCTGAAATATATCTCAACCACTATGGGATGGAGGGCGGCACGGTGGTGCAGTGGTTAGCAGAATGAGAAGGTTCTGGGTTCGAACCCGGGTCTGGGGCCTTTCTGTTAGGAGTCTGCATGTTCTGTCATGTGCCTGCGTGGGTTCCCTCTGGGTTCTCTGGCTTCCTCCCGCAGTCCAAGGACATGTACGTTAGGTTAGAGCTCAGTGTGAGAGCGTGACTGGTTGTTTGTCTCCAGGTATCAGCCCTGTGATAGACTGGCCACCTGATGAGCAGTATAACTAATGGATGGATGGACTATGGGAATTTTTATGTTTATAGTTTTTATGTTTCTCCAGAGTGTCATTTTATTTCTGCCTGCTCTCCGTACACGACACCTGCTATCAGGTATCAGCACACACATCCAAGGTTTGAATGGAGTTTGGTGTAAAACAGTGAAGTTGTTTTCAGCTGGACAATAATTAGATAGCAGAAAGAGCTGATTCCCAACTTTATTTTTCGACACGGAAAACAATACGTCCTTCGCTTGTTTTGAATGTGGAGAAGACGCAGCGACGCACTTGAAGATACAGAAAGCCATTAACTTCTGTGCTCTTTGTTCTCCCGTCTCTCCTGCTGGAATGATATTCATGTATGCACAGGAATGTCTCCTCTCTCTCCGCAGCTTGATCTTGGCGTGCCTCCTGGGCTCCCAGTGTGCATCCTACCTCCCACCCCGCTGTTCTCATTTCTCTGTGACACATTAAAGGTACATCAAGTCTCCTATAGGGGAGGGGAGGGGGAGGGGAGGCGGCAGTGTTCAGTTCTATAAGGTTTTACTTTTACTAAACAATAAAATAAACGTCGTAATGTTGTGGTCAGCTGAATTCAGTTCTGATGTTGATGATTAGCATAAAAATGAAGATTGCTGTAATTGGTTGTAAATCTAAATATGTCCATATAAGCTGTAAATCCATCTGCTACTTGTGTATTCTGTCTATTTTTTCAGTCTCTTAATTATCTGCGAGCAGTAATACATTTATACACATGACATTTTCTGCGTGCGTGCCATTTAGACACAGCCCCAGAGACTAATAAAGGCTACTGGAGCCCTACACAGCTATTTTTACAGAAAACAACCAACATTTCAATTCACGGTGTCTCAATTAATCAGCTCCCGGCAGTGTGTGTGTGTGTGTGTGTGTGTGTGTGTGTGTGTGTGTCATCACACGTTTTACTTACAAACAATACAGAAAAGATTTCTGAGGCCTTTTTTCCTCGACTGTATTTGTGTTTCTCTGAGCGCAAGTTAATTTAAAAAAACAGCACTGGTCCTTTCAGTGATTCTTCCTAAACAGATTGTAATTATGTGGAAATAAGTGGTTGAGAAAAAAAAAACACTTTTATTCCAGCAGGAGGCTGAAAGAGACGGACTGACTTGTCTTCATCTCTTAGGAAGGTAATCCTCTCAGGATATTGTGACTTCAGGTGCACTGAGGCACAAAGACACAACTTTTACAACACAATCATAATTAATACAGGGAACTGGCAGACTTGACCCACAACCACCATTTAATCCCACGGCAGTAAGTGAGTGGCCTGGAGCCGCCGTTAATATGACCATACAAGTGTTACAACGCTGATAAAACTAAAGGCTACAGGCAGTGCTGCACATGTTCCACTGCCCGGCTCCGTCATAAAGAAACTTTATTGGTTTCTCACAATAAATGGTCCAAAACCTGAGCCTGATGGAGACCAATAACCACACCAACACAAGAAAACCTGCATCCAGCTGCTTTGAGTAATAATGGGCCGGTCTGAGGGAGACTCTTTGATTTCCAATTACATTAAGGAAGTCGGGGATTACACTGCACGGGCCAATGAAATTTCATTGTCTCCTCAATTGGGAGTTACAAGATGGAGATGGCAAGGCATGTCTCATTAAACGCACTTTGCCTTTCCAAGCTCAGACAGAAGGGCTAAATGTTTCAGCAGGGCTGTGGAAAATGGAGGGTTTCTGCTCTTCAGAAGTGCCAGGAAGAGGAGACAGTTAATGCGCAGCACCGGCCCTTGACAGAAATAACCCCACCACTTTACAATCCAATGGCTCGCTTTTATGGAGGACAAGAGGTGAGGCAAGAGCACTGCAGATCCGAGGATAGGCAGACATGACGCGTTTGCCTTATTGCTAGATGGCTCTTTCAGTGCGTGCGTGCGTGCGCTTTAGTGTACGCTCTTAATGTGGACAGGTATGTCATGTGCACGCAACTGCTGTCTCATCCTCTGTCTCTCTGTGCGCTCGCCTCAGCCCTCCCATCACTGATCAGCATTCAGCAGCGCGAGAGCCCAGTGGTCACACTAAAGCATCAGCCTTGACATGTTCTGCCTCTAGAAGCCCATTAGCACCGTAACACAGCTTCCCAGAATATCCCTGAGCCACCAGAGGTGTTTCTGCTCCATCCACACACACACACACACACACACACACACGAGGAATCAGCTGAGATTTCATCTGTCCACTCGTCTTTCTGTGAGCTGCAACTTCACCGTCTCTCAGAGGAATCCTGACGATCCTGACAAACAGAACACTCATACCATAAAAAAACCTCCCCCCCTCCTTCTATATTAATGTGCTGAATAACGACTTCCTCATCGATCTTCACTGGGAGGAAACTGGGAGAGGGAGTGTCGTAAGGATAAGTGTGTGTATGTACGTGTGATGGTCCTCTGAAGAAGCTGTGTGTACAGAGTGAATACGAGATGGAGAGGAGATAAGGGGGAGAGGGGAGGGAGATTAATCACCTGACAAGTGGATGGAGTGTCCATTTGTGCCTCGGGGACGGGCTGCAGATAGGATGTGACATTCAGGAGCACTTGGGAGGACATGGGAGCGCTCGTTGTTCCCACTCCAACACACACACACACACACACAACACACACACACACACACACACACACAGGGACGCACAGCGGAGTCACTTCACGTCAGCATATAAACACTTCTAAAGGTTCAAAATCATGGACCTGTTTGTCAAACTGGACTTCCTGGATCACAGCACCTGCAGCGACACGGCTCCTGCTGTTTTAACACAGAGCTGAAAGCCAGATTAGTTTAGTGAGTTAGCATGCTAACATTTGCAATTTTAATATTATATCAATTTAAATTCTGACCTGATTATGACACTAGAGATTCACCAAAGTCCTTCGGCTCCATCCTCTGCAGATCACGAATATCCACATTTAATTTCATAGCAATCCGACCAATAGTTGTTGACGTATTACAGTTTGGACCAAAGTGGGGGACCGACCACCAAGCCTAAATTAACATGCCTGCAGCTACGCCATTAGCTGGGCTGAAAACCACTTTTTGAATCACTGGGATTGTAACGAATGAAGAGCTGGGAGGAGAAAACCTCACCCACAACCCACAACCCCACATACATACATCTCCCAGGTATCCTATAGGTCTTCAACATGTAGTGACACAGGGAATTATGACATCTATCCTTCTCAGAAATAAGAGAAAAAATTTTGTGTACCTTGCTAGTAAATGTGTTTATTCTTTGTGATGAAGCTGTAAGTCAAAATCTTATGTCATTTTCTGCCTTCGAACTCCCTCCGTAATTTGTTCTTCAGGAACACAAGAGAATCCACCCTCGGAGAGATGTGTTTCTCCAAACAGAAAAAGACATTTCGGTGTCCTTACAAGACAGATTTACAGCGCTTTGACAATCTTTCATCCTGCTGTTGCATCTTTGCAAGAAAGAAACACCTCACACACACTTTCAGTCCTTCACAAAGTTACAGTGGCTGACAAGCACTGATATATCCACTGTATGTGCTCTCAGTAGTTTGTCTGAAGTTCATGTTTAATGGATTCTTCTCAGCACAAACAGCTCCTGTATTTCCAAGACAACAACCTTCGACCTTCAACCTGCAGCCTCTTCCAGCAACTTACAGAACTTTGGGTCGGACGGGAAAACTCCTGTGACTTCCTGAGATTCTGCGATGAGGGGCAGCACATGAGGTCAAGTGCCAGCCTTAATGTCATTATGTGGTGGGAGATGTGAAGAATTTTTATCAAAGTAATGACATCAAAATGAATAATTTACAAATGTAATACTTAAATAATTTAGGACCTGTGCTCTAAGGGACTGCTGATAGCACATTTTTGAAGCAGTGTCTGAGAAAGCAAACTTTGTGCATTAATCTCAGCATATGGGCTGATGTACTGAAGCTACTTTGACCTCATGTTACCTTTATCCCTGAGGATACACATCCCACACAACCTGGAGTAGTTTCAAGATTTTTGCTGGATTTGTTTATTGAGTTCCACTAAATATTCTTTTATTGTGTCAGCGTCAATTATCTTTGCCCAATAAGAGCCAAGTCACACAGTAACACTAGACGGCCCCTCACTGTCAGCAGAGGTCCAGTGTTTCCTCCCAGGGACCCACACAGGACGCTCCCCGCAGCAAAGTAACGCTTTAATGTGGTGAGAAGTCTCCGGTGTCACGTTAAATGAAAACACGCTGAGAATCTCTCCAGCGGACAAGACTGTCGCTTCTTTCACAGCCGAATGACCTGGGAGGGATGTCCTATATGAGCCCATGCAGGAAGCACATCAGAGAGAAGGAAACACACACACGCACACACACCTTCATACTTCGCTTCACAGGCGTGTGCTGTATGAGGTGTGGAGGGATGTTTGTTTTGGATCCCAGGCAGGAAGTTGGTTCAGAGTTAGCGGAGGCTGCAGGAACGCCACCGCAAACCTGTCGTTTCTGTTCTTACTCCGGCTTCTGTCCGACGGACTGTGTTTACCAACCAAACATTCTGTGTGTTTCTGGTTTAAGAGTAAATTACAGCTTTTTTGAGCACTGAGAGAAGGTAGAGGTGTAGTCCACCCAGCAGTCGGCGGCTGCAGGTAACACACCTCGTCGTGTCAGTGATGCATGAAAAAGCATATATTTGATTGCAGCGCGTTAATCAGGGACGCAGTCATCTCACCGACACCAGAGGAGATGGTTTGCATATCTCTCCATTACTGACGCTGGAAAACACAGTTTGCAGCGCTGATGAGAGGAATATCACAGAACATCACAGCCATCTGTCAGAATTATTCATCAAACCAAAAATACTCGTTTCTGACCCAAATGTTTCTTCAACAGTTCATCAAGTTTCTGAAAAGTTGAATAAATGAAGGTCGTTTCATGGCCATCGCCAGATCAGGCTGTGAAATGGCCACTATATGTAGAATTACCCCATTAAAGGATGAAGACTTGTTTTGTCAGTTGTAAAAAAAACTACCTTAAAATACAACCTACTGGACGAGCCAGTATTTTACTGTTTAATGTATGAAATCTGTGACACTGAATAAAATCTCTGTGTCAATTCAATTTGATTTCATTTGTGCTCGGCCATTCTGTGTATTGTTGAAAATGTCCCTTCACAATCACTGACACAGACCGGTCAGCTGTCACTGTGCACAGTCAGTAATGAGTCAGTTCATTATTGAAACATCTTGTAATCCATAGCAACAGGGTAAGCCCCGCCCCTTCATTGAGCTTGGATGTTGATTTTTTGAAGCCATGTTGAAGGTTTTAGTGAATGTGTCCAAATCTAGGTTTAAGAAAATGTTTTAATCACACTGCGCTCACACAGTCCATATTCCCAAATAAAAGTGTGTTTAATCAAACTGCTTCAGAGTAATTAACACAGAAAACCTGGGGCCAGGTGAAATTATTCCAGAATAAGAGAAACACTGAAACTGCCATGAACAGGAGTCAATAGGGGCCAATAACAAAGTTCTGCCCCCATGTCTTAACCCTAACAGGTCAATCTGGCCGTGCCAACAGCGCTGCAGTGGAGCTGGCCTGGTTCCAGTTTGTCCAGAGCTGCAGGCAGCTGCCTCGCTGCCAGGTCGCTAACCGCCACCTGCACCACCTGCACCACCTGCACCACCTGCAGACCTGCGGGACTTCACTTCTGGGCTGTGATGAATAAACCCAAATAATTGTTGATCAATGAGCTATGTCGCCATGAACCTGCCGCTCAGTAACTGTGTTCACCCTGACAGCAGCCAGCGCAATGTCTCCTATATGAATGGTCATATACTGTAAACCAGTAAAATATGAGTCTGAATGAAGACGGCTGCGGATCTGCATGTGCGCACAGTGGCGCCGTAAATAACTGCACATTATTCCTAGCAGCCAGATTCTAATATAAATTTTAGTCTTTATCACTTTCCTATTGTTCTGAACTAATTCCATCTCCACATCCTCAGTTGTAATTTTCAGGATATATTCAGCTTCAGCATCACTGAAATTCCCCCATAGGACGCATTAAAGTTTATTTATTTGACCTTGTCAGCTTTGAACACAATGAAATGCGCAGCCAACAATATTAATAATAATATACAGGACATGCAGTAACATTATACATGATGGGCCGCTCATCAGTGATGTTCAAAGGTAAAAATTGCAGAATAAATGTTTCCACACTAACAAAAGAGAAAATGAGAGCAAAGATTACCCTGGAGAGAAATAACTGGAGCTTTCTGCACAGTCAAAGCCATTATGCTCCACCATGTTCTCCATTTTCAAAAAAAGACGATTAGAAAAAGATTTATTTCAATCTATGACTAGACGTTGTATGAATATAAACTGCCTGAGGTGCCTGCCAACCTGCCAAAAAAAAAAAACCTCAGTGAGGCTCCCAGAACTGCTGGAGAAAGACATAAACCACAGCTCTAGTTTCACATTAGCTGCGGCGCAGGAAGAGGAAATAGATGCATGCAGGTTTCATCCCAAAGGAGAATCATCTTTATGAAACCCTCAGGTAGAGCGGCACAGACTGTGACTCATATGCAGGAGGCTGTTGTGGAGGGCTGCAGGACGCTGAGGAAAGCTGCTATTTTAGGCACATTGTGCTGTTTAAAAACTACACACACCGCACTGCAGTCACACCGATTCATATCAAAAGAAACACTGGAAGTTAAAAGAAACTTTACGCCACTTAAACTAAATTCCCTCTTTGATTCACTGATGATGATGATGATGATGAGGAGGAGGAGGAGGAGGAGGAGGAGGAGGAGGATGATGATGACAATGGATCCTCTTTATGGTTTCATCAAGAGCTGCATGACAAGTGATCAAGTGTCCATCTGGCATTGCTGAGCACCACCTGCTACACACATACACACACACACACACACTGCAGCACTACATGGCCGTGTTTTCCTACAGTGCAGTGATCACAGCAGCAGACACTCACACACACTTCACATAGCTGCTCCGTGTGCAGAGATGCTGTGGATACGATCTCCTACACCCTGATCATTACACCTCCTCCTGCTGCCATGTGGCTCCACACAGCCCCCCTGTGTGTGTGTGTGTGTGTGGGGGGGGGCAATAGCAAGAAGCAACACAGAAGCCTTTTCTCCTGCTTCTATTTTTCCTCCTTATTTCTCTCAGCTCTCAATTAAATGGTAGCTGATGCCCTGGGGGGGTGCAGGTTGAGGAGATAAAAACTGCACCTACCCAGAAACTTCTTAATACCCCCTCCTCGCCTGTCCATCGCTCTCTCTCTCTCTCTCTCTCTCTCTCTCTCTCTCTCGTTCATAATAGATCACAAAAGCGGATGAGATCAGATGTGAGGATCAAATAGCTGGTTGGAAATGTATGGGATCCCTCACAGCCTGGTTTAATGATGACATCCTCACAGCCGGGCCACAGGTTCTCATTCAGCTTTATAATAGGTTGCTGGTGGTGGGGGCTGATGGGTAGTCAAAAGAGAGGAACCGCAGGCAAAGTTTCTCCTTTCTCTCCTCTCTCAATAGATGCTGTAATTGAATTATAGCGCAACTGATACTTTTGTGTCCGACTCCCCCCTCATCCACCCCCCCCCACCCCCCCCACCCCCCCACCCCCCCGGAGGCTCTTCAAAAGACACACAACCATGGAATTTGTCTTGTTGTGTCTCTTGGCTTTGAAAGAAGATGCTAATAAGAAATGGATGAAAAGAACTCTGTTAAAATTTGGAGTGAAGTGTTGAATAAATTTCAGAGGGAAAAAGAAGAGCGATGAGAACTGTTAATCAGCACATTTGCTCATTAGGACGAACGTATGTTTGGCAACCAAACAAACAGCAGAGCGTAACTGGCGCACAAAGAGGCTCAATCCAGAAATTACAGTTGATCATTTTACATCAAAACACACAGCACTGCAGGAGAGAGAGAGAGAGAGAGAGAGGACGGGGGAGTGAGTGTGAGAGGAACAGAGAGAAGATGTGGGGGGAGAGAGAGGGAGGAGCACTTTTTCATGCTAGTGGAGGAATACTGTACTATCTCACACTGACATAACACCACAGCCCACATACAGTAAGACTCCATCTGCAGACGCCTCGTCCGTCTGAGCGGTTTGTAGGTGAACAGACGGAGCATCAACTCGCTCAGACCGACCGACCACAGCTGCCCGAGGTGAAACGTAAAATGTTTTACTTGAAAAGAAAAAGTCACGTTTATAAAAACGCCTGTAAATCCGAAGCAGCATTTCGCGCAGATCGAGGATTTCTCTTATTGTCCTGTTTTCCTACAGGAACATTTTAAAATAAACCCCCACATGAACTCATTTTCAGACACTAATGACTCATTTTTATTCAAGCCAGGATGAACAAATGTTGATAAAATGATGATTTTATCTGGGAACACGCAGGTCATTGAGAAACCGTTAAGATCTGTTGGTGTAATTCTCACTATTATTCTTGTGTTGCCTGTAGTTTAAACTCAGGCCGCACTGTGATTCAAGATAAGGATCAACAAATCGATCCTCAAAGAGCCACATCAGCTGGGTGAGAGTTAACAGGATCATGTTAGCCGGGATTAGTTAAGTCACATTCGAACACTGCTGTTATCTGTTTGTCAGGAGAAGCCGTAACACATCATTACATTACTGTATTATCACATGTAGTAGTTTAAAGTTGAAGAGTTGAGGAGCTTGAAAATGAATTAGTCTGAAAAGCTTATGGAAGTGATTTAATCAGTGATCTGTGGAGATAATCTTTTGCAGAGTGAGCTGCTTTCAACCATCCAGTCTGAACTGGATGACTGTCCCCAGATGACTTGTGAGTTTGCAGAAAAGAGGTAGTTTACTCTAGAACTTGGATGCAATATTTATGGATTTTGCAGATTTGTCTTGGTTTTAAAGCTCAGACCTTCTCCCAGTTACAGAAATTTGAATATATCTGGTTAAATTCTAGAGGATTTTCCATATTGAATCGTGTCCGTGTGGCCAAGCCTCCTCCACCTGTAACAGAAGAGTTTAAGAGAGCATGAGAGCTCCAGTGGAGGCCGAGCTCCTGCAAACCTCTCACACCATCAAAAAACTCACACAGCCCAGCTTGCTCTTGCATTTATGCATGATCTGCACTACCGCTGGTCCCAAGTGCACGTTTCATAATTCATGCATACTGTACTGTAGCAACTGGAAATGCTACTATATCTGCCTCCACCACTCTGCTTCATTTCATCAGTGAGTCAGACTGGTCCATGTTACACTCAGATTACAGTAAACTCCCTGACCCCAAAAATGAACATCTACCCACTCATGATATTTAGAAAAAAGTGCCAAATAACCAAATTAATATCTTTAGTACAAAGTCAAACCAACAACAAGAAAGTGTAGAGCTCCATCCTGAAGTCAGGAACATTTTCTTTCTCACAAATCAAGAAGAAAGTAGATCTCCACAGGAATAATAAATAATGTGTGTTACTGGGTCTGGATCACAGTTGCATCAGTCTGATTAAATATCATTCTCATGGCAGTCGGAGCATCTGTTGCATGTTAAGCAGCCCGGAGTCTGGCCTACTGAGGATCGGGGTAAGAGTGATGTAACCGGACAACAACACGCCGCTGAGCTGCTTCGTCTTACACGATGACAGCTTATCATTACACAGTGGGTCACTAATGAAGCTCCGTTTGTAAATGGCTGCGGCTTGCTGGGCCAACACTGATAAATGATGAGTGCATTCAGCTTGTGTTTAAGCGTTTGCTGTGCTTTCTTTAAGAACAATTCTTCACTAAACTGAATAAACTTTGCGAAAACAACCCGTAAAAACCATGTTTCTGTTCCGTGTTTTAGAGCGGGAGACTAAAAACCTGCCGTCATTACTAATGAGGATTCTTCTTTAGTGGCCGTTATAAACACAAAACAGATTAAACTAGACTTTAATCTGAGATGTAACACGGATGTATAAACTGACTTGCATTCAAATGACTTTGTTATACTTCTGCCGTTAGCCGTGTCCTGCTGGGTGCCTCTGTAATCGTCTTTTCTTTTCATTCAGCTCTCTCCGTGGAGCTGCACATTAGCGCAGCAGTGGCAAACTCTTCTGTGTTGCAGAGGAGGAAATTAGCTTTTTATTGAAGAATATTTCTCCCCCCCTCAGGAGGTTTCAGTGGGCAACAAAGAGTGCTCGTATGAACTAAACCAACAGTATTAGGTTATAATAATACCTGCTGTTGTCCATTCTGCGAGGGCAGAGAAACTGATATTGATGTTACATGTATGATACAAGTCACTTTACTTCAAGGTGAACATAGAGAACGTTACATAAATACTAATACGAGGCTAAAATACAAACTGTGAATACACACGCACATAAACTCCAGTGTGTCTAAATGAGTTGCAATAAATGTTTCCCACATTAAGGAGCTCCTATCTGCAGAGATTCAGCCAGAGAGGAAGAAAATATTTGTCTCCACTAGGAAGACAGTCAACGCCCTGCAGATATCTCTGATTATATGCAGCAATTCCCTCCTGACCCTGAAACTAAACAGGAACACCAGCAATTCAAGTCCCAACCAACGGCTAATTTCTAAAAGTCTGACATGTCTAAACTGTCAAGGAAGCTTGTAAGAGCAAGATTTTCAGTGACATTTCTCTTTATATAACACTCAGTAAATCTATACACGTGGGATTTGTGAATTTTCTTCTCTGAAGCTTCACAACTCGCTGTGGGATTCAACAGAGAAGTTATGTTTGGAAGCTCGGCTTGATCCCAGGAGCTTTATGTTTTGATGTTGCTGGATTTGTGAGAAGTGGAGCAGTAAAACTATACGGAGAAAACGCAGCAGAAAATCCCCAAAACGTGGTCGATTCCATCAAACTAGCATCTTCTCCTCTACAGATTGTCGGCTTTAAGATGCAAAGTGGAGGCAGATTCACTGTATTCACGCGTTGTTCCTGATCCTGCTCTGTTACCTGCGACCCCTGTGCTTTCGCTACCGACAGAGGCCGACTCACACGGCCTCCACCGGCCCCTGCGCACCGAGCCAAGTGAGCCATCATTTATGTTAAAAAATGGAGAAAGGCTCCCTGTTAAATCAATACATAAACTACCCGCAGGATCCACAGGGCAGGCAGTGGAAGTGACAGGCCGCTTAACAAATGGATGGCGGCCTCCGGGAACCCGCTGACTCAGCACGTCCCCCCCCCCCCTCCACCAAAGGAACCAGCGCTCCGTTATGCTGCCCCATCTCTCCCCCTCTCTTATCAGTCCGACAGCTGGCTGTGTCTACCTGGGAAGTGCTGATCAGAGACTCTTAAATATCGCCAAAGCAACAATATAATTCATAAGAGAGATAAACGCTCGCAGTGTCGATGGGTTTTCTGCTGCTGGGAGTTCAGCCAGTATTTGAATAAACATCCCCTGTCTGCTGCGGGAGTATATCACATTTTTGACCATCAGTGGCTTTGGAGGCGAACATCATCGCAGCGAGTGTTTTGCTGTGCCCACTGCTTTGAGAATATCAAATATCAGATATAAAAAGCAGCAGAAAAATATCACACAGAGCAGGTAACGTCCATCCATCAAGGCTGATGAGATCATAAATCCTTCTCCTGCTCAGCCAGATTGATTTCCTCTCTATTTCACCTAGATGGGTATAAAATGCAGATCAACATGTTCCCCTCTTCCCCCCCCCCCCCCCCCTCCTCATCCCTCTCTCAGGCACCTGTTCTATCCATCATCTGGACAGCTGTTCCTCTGCACTTTCAATTCCTCACCCGTATGCAGCGCTGACCTCTTGCCCTGCTCCGCCTGTCAACACACTCCCTCAAAGCCACCCGACACACACACACCCCCAAAATCTTAAATGCGTCCAGGACTCAGACAAAATCTACAGACACAGGATTTTAAAAGGTCCCACATTTTCTTCTTCTTCTGGGTTTTATTTTGAAGTGTTGATCCATCAGAAGATATATTTGTGGTTTTAAGAACCAAAAACCATCTCAGTGTAGTTTCACATCTCCTCTCTCAGGCTTCTCTCTCGGGCTCTAGTAACAACAGGTCGTTGAGCCAATCAGGAGATAGGAGGCTCTAAGCCTTTCTCCTGATTGGCTGATTGAATGATCGATCGCTTGTCTGAGTGAACCAATAAAAATATAGCAGATTTCAGGTAAAAACACTCAGAGAAACCAAATCCTGCAAGGTTTGGATTGTGGGTCCAGGTGGGCGGGGCTTGGTGACTGCTTCGTTGTGACATCACAAAGATCCAGAAGTCCTGACGGCTGGTTTTAAGGCTCAGTTTCTGAATACAGGCTGTGTGCATTTCTCTGTGGACTGAGGCTTTGATACTTTCACAGTATTAATATAGAACCTAGACCTGATCTATAATCACACTACACATGGACAGAGACCTTTAGACTGGAGGAGCTTTAAGGCAGAGAAGTAGCAACTCCTACAATACTCATACTAATACTGCATGTAGAAGTTCTCCCAGAGTTTTCCTTTTTAATCATTGACTCGCAGCCTCAACCTCCACATGTCAGTGTCCTTGAGCAAGATGATGACCCCATATACAGTACGTGTGTGTGTGTGTGTGTGTGTGTGTTCAAACAGGCTGATTGTAATGATTATGAGACACAGTCTCTACATCACCATCAATAGCAAAACGCATAACTGAGTTTAAAAGACTTACATGATCCCATATGTAACGTCCAGTGTGTGTGTGTGTGTGTGTGATGTGTTGTTGGATCTGATGGTGAATCGTGTCTATGTGCCTGTGAGGATGTTGGAGACTTGCTGTTACAAACTGTACCGACTCCACAAGCACTGCTGTGTGTTCATTAAAGTCAATTGAATTGAGTGAACTACAAATCAGGTATTGTCAACATTACTGCCAACCGTTTTCTAAAGCCTTTTAAATTGATTTCCTACCTTCCAGAAAGTCGTTGCTTTATATTCTTCCCAGAACAGCATGAAAACAAACTCGCGGAGAGTTGGAACATTGTGAACTGACAAAGGCTTTTTCAAGGACTCACCGGTCGGACCTGAACCTGACATGTGGTTTTGTTGCAAGTTTCAGGTTTGTACTGGATCACTTTCAAATGTAACTTCAAATTCTCTGTCTCTCTCTCTCTCTCTCTCTCTCTCTCTCTCTGACTTTGCCAATCATCTGCGTCCATGTGCATCATGCGTTGTACACTGTAATAAATTGCTGTAAATTGTGGATTTACAACACTATACTATATTCATACTATTTTATTATTAAAATACTGTTGAATATTCATCCCTCGCAGGTAAATTAACCTGTAACAGTATATAACTGTAATCTTCCAGCATAAAGCTTTGGAAATACATGCTATCATCCCGTTGTAAATCCAGTCACTGTCCATCATCATCGCACTGATTCTTGTAAAGAGGCTGATGTTTCTGTTTTGATGAATGTTTTTCTTCTTTAATCGAACTTCTCATACAACTCATTTTTTAAGTGACGGGATGCGTCTGGTTATTTCTGAGTTTGACTTCGGAGAGCAAAGCTTCAGTCCGCTCAGACTTCAACCGAGAAGGTAACGTTACGCTTTGGCATCGTCCAGTGTTGTTTGCACGATTATTAAACTGTTGTCTGTTCAGATAATGTTTCATTAGGTGTAAACTTGGCAAAGAAAGCTCTGTAGTTCGAGGCAACGTTAGCTAAGAGGAAAGAAGGTGTTGTTTCCAGCCCCTTTTCATTAAACATGTAAATAAGGTGCCGAATCCTCAGGCAGCCAGCAGCCAGCAGGTTTACCGTATTAAAGTTACCGCCCACTTCACAGTGAAGAAATAGATAACTTGTGTTTGCTTGTGCAGCTATAGAGCGGAGACCTACTGTCGCCTCACACTGAGAAGGTTCTGGTTCTGCGTTCAGACCCGGGGCCTGAGTGGGTTCTCTCCGGGTTCTCCCAACACATTTTATTGTGTCATTTAAAGTGCAAGTTTTCTTTGTATCACACTTAAGCTGAAACAACATCTGTTGTCAAAGACATTTAACTAGAGCAAGATGATGTTGTGAGATATGTTAACAGAATCAGAGCCAACTGTGTTTATCCTGCATGTCATCGAACCTTCCAAGAGTTCAGAGGTTTGTTGTTTCAGCAGAGACATTTTACAGTTATTTAACAGTGAAATTCTTTACGGTGTAGATACACAATACACTGGGAGGCAGGAAGAGAGACGGCACGGACAGTGCACTGTATTAGCCTGCTCAGCTTCAGTAAAGGAGGAAATACAGCAAAGTGGGAGTTTCTTAAAATCCCAGATGTTCAAAGGAAGGTCTTTTCATTGTGCGACATCATGACCTTGATGTGACGACAGATAAAAACCGCAGCAGCACCACGGAGATCGATATTCTGACATATGATAGCTAAATAAATTGCACATGGTCTCTGCAGAGACAACCTGAATGTGGAAGCAGGCGAACACGCTCAAACCTGTTGCCAGGCGCTACAGCTTCCAGGAAACCACAAGCTGATGTGAAATCATAACTATCAAACAGGTGTGACGGTACCTGTTCACAGCTCTGGAAAAAGGCTGTTGATCTACGAACTAGTACAGCAGATAATTTATTGTTTTGAGATCCTGCTGAGTTACACGCTGAGAGCTCACTGCAGTCGCTGTATTTCCATAATCTGTGTCAAGTCTTGTTGCTTTCCAGAGCAAACACATAGTTTCGCTTTTCAAAGAGAGCAGGTTCAGTCTGGTCGGGTCTGAAGGGCGAGCAGAACCAAAACACTTCACATTTATGAGCTACTGTGTGTTGGATGTGTAGCTGTGTGTGAATTTGGCGGTTTCGTGGATTAAAAGGCTTCTGATCGGCAGCCAACTCAGAAGTCCCAGATGTCAGAGCATCCTTGAAGGCACCAGCGTGCAGAGCTTTGATAACAGCTCCTACTTGTAGCTGTACTTCCACATAATAGCATCATTCAATAAAAAATAATTCATATAAATAAAAGCACTGGTGTGGATTTCACTCCTCAACCAGGTCTCGGGTCTCTGTGTGTTGATGTTGTACAGACACAGACTGGAAGCAGCAGCCTGCGTAGAGGAGAATCAGCATGGAGACTCATGGCGAGCAGTTATAGAAAGTATGCATGATTTGTAGTTAATTGCATAATAAATGCAGAAACACTAGAACATCCTCTACGTGTATTGACAAACTCTACAAACTGCTCCCATCAGAGGCAGACAGCACCGTCTGGCTCCATTTCAAAATAAAAGATAAACACCCGCCTGACATATAAGCACATCATTATACTTCTAACCCAATCCAGCAGATATTGCCATCAAATTGTGTGACATAACGATAAACATAGTGCGAGTTTGGAATGATTTTTACTTCAAACAAGAGAAAAGTCAAATTGTAGCTTGTGATGGAGTAAAAAACGAGAGTCGTGATTCCTTTCAAACGGCCCATTCTTCCTCAAATCTATCACTGTAGAAACGCCGCTCTGTACACGCGCTGCCTACCATTAATTCTGTCACCAGTCAGACGACGGCCTTGAAGTAAACATGCGCTGTATGAAAATAAGTCAGCACACCACATTTCACGCAAGACTTGCTGTCAAAGGACTAAACATCTATCTCTCTTTCCAGTTCCCGCGCCTCCTCCTGCTCCACACTCTGCTTTTTATAATGAGTATATTTATGTACCTGGAATAAGTCAAGTTGAACAGACAACCAAATACAAAACACCACTAATTTATATTTGGCTGAGCCCGAGGGGGGGTGGGGGGGGTGGGGGGGAGGGGGGGGTGTATGTTTGTCTCATAAAGCAGCAGTTGTGTGCGTTTTCAGGCAGCACAGAGATGACGGCTCCGCTCTAAACCAGCCACCTGAAAAACAACTGGGTGGAGGAGCCGGTAGTAAAACATGACTGTTGACCCCCCCCCCCCCCCCCCCCCCAACCTCTTCTTGCGCGCCACCTCTCATCCGTGCTGGCCTCCCTTCTGCCTTTGTCTGTGTTCACAGGTAAGAGCGCGGAGAACTAGAGGCTGGGCTAAAGGTCGGGTGGGGTGGGGGGTGGGGGGGGTGGGGACAGAGTTCAGATTGTAAAAATGGATGACGGCTGCTTCGTGCTGTGGAGGGGGGACGGTTTGCTGAGGCGCTGGTTTGGAGCGGATACAGACCTGCTTTGGCGTCAACGATCTGTTACAGCCGGGCTTTTCTGGAGGGAAACAAGAGGAGGATTTATACTGAATCTAACTCTTTCTCTCTTTCACTCTGCTCCCTAATGCCCCCCCCCCACCCCCCCAACTGAACCTTTAATTACACCATCAGTGCTGACATGGACGGCCACTGTACATCACATCAATGTCTCTTTTGATCACGCTCAGATACGTGAGAGAGAGAGAGAGTTTTTTGTGTGTGTGTGCATCTGCGTCCCTCACTCATCACTTTTCATCTCGCAGCGTGCGCGTGTCAAAGTGGTGCATGTGTGTGTGTGCGTCACTCTGAGCTGTCTAATCGTACTTGTGTGCGTGGTGAGTGCGTCTCTGTGCGTGAAGCGCTGGACAGAACAGAATGAGGCCGGCAGGAGAAAAATAAAAGCAGTCAGACAAGTCCACCTTTTGTCTCTGATGCAAACTGGGCGAAGGAGTCCCCACGGGGCAAAGCAGGAATACAGCATGTGCATTAGACCCCATAACGTCATTTATAACAGGCAGACACACTTCCACACAAATGGCTTTCACCACAGAGGTTCCCCATTAGCATTAAAGGAGAGAGGCTGTAAGAGGCAGGGAGGGGGGGGAGAAGCTTCACTGCTGCAGTGAATCTGAGGAGCAACTCCGGCCTGCACAGACCGAACCACGGCTCTCTGGTCTGTGGAGATTTCACTGCCTCTGCTTGTCTGCTGAGCTGCTGTATTTGTCACAAAGTGGCAGGGAATACACTGAAGACCTCGAGAGTGTGTGTGTGTGTGTGTGTGTGTTGTGTGTGTGTGTGTGTCACTGGACCTTCCTGGCCCCTGCGGTGGAGGCCGACTCAGAGCGAAGACCCTTCATCTCTCTCTCATGTTGTTCAGACAGATAAAGGCCAGACCCTGTCCATCATTCTGTTATTAGAGAGCAGACAAAGTGGTGAATCCCTGCCTGAACCTGCAGCACCAGGAGCGAACCGTCACACTCCCTCTGCCTGTGGGGTGGGGGTGGGGGTGGGGGTTGGGGGGGTTGTCACATCTGGTTAAAGACAAATATTTAATAAAGGGAGAGTGCATTCACTCTGCTCTGCTTTAACTGTTTTTTTCTGTACTGAAGTTATGCTGTAAAAAAGTGTTATGAAAAATATGGTAAGAATTGATCATCTTAATGGCGACTGTCTGAAGTCAGAACGTAATAAAACTGTCACTGATGAGAGGATAGTTTGAGTTGATATATGTGTCTTGAATCACTTTCAATAAAATATGAACAAAATGTGTTTTTATCTATTTGGTTAAAAAAAAATAATGAATAAGCTCAGAGTAAATGTTATTTAGCTACTGGGATACTGATGGATGTGATCTATACGACTTCAAAAGGCAAACTAGACTGTTTTAAGGGATGGTACGAAAATTACTGGGGGGGTGAGCAGGGGCTGAACCCCCCCACCACCACCACCACCACCCTCATAAATCCCCCCTCCCAGAGTTATTAATGTTTTCTTTGAACCTCTCTCTGCAACACCCTATGTCTAAATAATAGTGTTAAATTGGTAACACATGTACACATGAATAAACCCTGATACAGAGGCAGAGCCGTTGTGCTCTGAATACAAATCGCACCTTTATGAACTCTGGCAGAAGAGAGACTCGTCTGTTCCTGAGCAGCAAATTGGAAAGGAAGGTTGAAATAAAAATAAATTTAGGAGATGAAAAAAAAAAAAGACCCTCCCTTGATCGCCTAAAAAAAAAAGTCAGACTACCTTCAGCCAAAAGAAAAATGACAATTATAAAACCCTCCCCCTTTTCTGACCCCCCCCTAATGATGTTCAAACAGTCCCTAAGCTGGAGTAATAAGTGAACACGCTCACATTATTATTTCCTTCTTTGATTGTTCACTGGAAAGAGCTCCACACTTTCTGATGCTCGTGTGTGTGTGTGTGTGTGTGTGTGTGTGTGTGTGTTATCTACTGAAGTAAAGAAGCTGAGGTGAACAAAAAGATATCATGTTCACGTAAAGCGACTTCTTAAGTTAAAGAACGTGACGTCTTTCTACCTGTACTCGCTGCATGTGTCGCTTCTCTCCCCTGCACTATTTGGTTTTAGTTTATTTTGCCGCTACACTTGATTTGTTGTGGTTCTGCTGCTTTGACAGATGTTATTTCTGTAAAATAACATCCTCACGCCACAAACAACACGCTGAAAATATGAAAGCAACATTTCCTGTTCAGCTTTTTTCTCTCCTCTCTAGATGTTGACATTAACGAACGAGGGCAAAGACAAAAGTTGACCCGCTGCCACACGAAGGAATCATCAGTGAATTTCATTAAATGAGTTATCTGTCTCCTGAAAACTAGTTCTGGCTCAGTGAGTGGTGAAATGACATTTAGAGCATCTAGCAGGGTTCATGCACCAGTGAGTGTTCTTCATAGGTAGCTGGTAATTAGGCATGGTAAAACATCTCCAGCAATGTCTACAATTCATCTTCTTGGCATGTTTCACAGTCAACACGGGCCGATTGTTTTGTCTCATGTGTCAGAGGATTTCAGTGGAAGCCAATCACATTCCCTTCTTCTTTTCTCTTTTTTTTTTTTCCACAGCCCAGAATCTGCGCCTTGACTCGCTGCCATCTTCTGCACAGACAGACAAAAGATCAGGACGAACTCAGACATTTTCCAATCACTGTTCCTGGAGCTCGGCCACGACTCATTTAGGCTACAAGACGACCTTGACATTCAGTGGGCACGGAGTGCACGAGAAGCCAAACACACGCAGCACAGTCCGAGAGCCACAACACCTTCACGTGTACCACCAGTACATGTGTACACAGAGTTGCGTGTGTCTGAGCTGTTGGCTGGTTACTACAGAGGCCAAGCTAATCCAGCTCCAGTGTTTAGTGCTGTGAAGCAGCTGGAAACACATAAGCTGTTAACATGTTAAGGTGAAAATGTTTTCTGGCAGGCGCCCTCCTCCTCCTTCACACTTTACCTAGCAGCAGCTCACTGAACACCTCCTCCACTGACACGTCCAACCTGGCAACCTCCACCGCAGCAGAACGCGCTTTCACACTTCCGCTGACTTCTGCACACGTGCACGCTACTTTTCATGTGTACACAAACATGATCACACACACTACCACGACTCCACGGCTACTCTGATGGAAGAAAATCACACAGCCCAGCAGAAACAGGCTGAAGTAACACAAGGAATAATTTATATGGTAAAAACCGCCATGCAGAAGAGGCTGTTTCCAGCTGTTGCAATGATCTCAACGTGAGGCGGGTGGCGCCGTGGCACATTGATCCACCGAATATTATATAGAGACACTACTTTGTAAACAGGAGTTCACATCAACATCCAAGTCGTGATTGTGACAGATTTTTTCTGAAAGTTCAAATAATAAAGTCCCTGAAAGGTCCGACAGACAGGGATCAGCTGTGTTATGGCTCCTAAAGGTTTATTAGGCATCGAAACGCTTCAGTGTGTTTTCCATTATTTCATATTAAAGAGTTGAAGCACATTTCTCTCGGTTTTCCTTTTAGAGATGTTTGTGGGCGCCAAGGAAAAAAGGAAAGGAAGGCAACAGTAGAAACACAGAACAGAGTAAAATGACGAGATTAGTCTGCAATATAATTTACATTTTATTATATAACAAGAGTTAGTTAGTTATTTATAGTGTTGTTGTTTTACCTTTTGAAAACAATGTTCATTTTCGGGAGTTTTGCTTAAGTCTCTGATTGTACTCGAAGTCTCGACCATGTTAGAATTATTGTTGAATGTTAATACTTTGCAGAATTGCATTAGATTACAAGAGTTAACATTTTTATTTAACATTTTTTTATGCAAGCTATTTACATGGTTTAAAACTGGATCTTTTTCTCATTGATGTCTTGTTGTTCTGTATATTTCTCTACTTCTCTGCGACCTCAGAAAACAGAGTTTTAGAATAGTGTGGTTTTGCTGAGGATCTGTGTGACTGACTGTTCCACTTCATACCAATGTTAGATTTTTTTATGTTATACAGCCAAAGTGCACTTCACTTGATTGTTGTTGTTTACCTTTTGAAACCAATGTCGGAACTATTTCAGAATTCTAGTTGAATGTTCATAAATCATTTGAATGATTATTTAATGATTAAATAATTAAAAACCAAAATAAAAAAGAATCGTGATAAGATTAATCCTGCCTAAAAAATCGTAATATGATATTTTCCCCATATCACCAGCCCCTAAGTAGAAGTATAAAAAGTTCAAAGTACCTCAAAATTGCACTGAAGTACATTACTTGAGTAAATGTACTTTGTACACCAGATAAATAAGACACAGAAAGATGTAATTTCACAGTCCAGGGAGTGATACAAATGATACAACAGTGAGCATCTCGACAACAACAACAACAACAACAACAACAACAACAACAACAACAACAACAACAACAACAACAAGAGATCCCACCAATCCTTCACCCTGACACACTTCAGGGGAAGAAAACAAAGAGAATAAACACAGAAGTAAACAAAGTAAACATAATTAGATTAACTTTATTTATCCCACAACTGGGAAATTCATTTTCTATGTTTTATTATAATTTTAATATTATGACTAATATTAATGGACATAGAGAAAAAGGGAAATAGTTAAAACTGTGATAATGTGTCGCACACAGTATTTTTAACCCTCACACGACCGACTCTGCAAACAGACGACCAGCTTTTTCCATCTCGACCATCCTTCACATTTAACACGGAAATGTGTTTGTTTGCCACCCTCTTTTACATCTCGCAGGGGTCTGCCTGTGTGTGTGTGTGTGTGTGTGTGTGTGTGTGTGTGTGTGTGTGTGTGTGTGGCTGAATGGAGGCCCTGCCAGCCTGGCGATGGCCTGCACTGGGCTCCAGAGCGCCAGCGGCCCTGGAAAGCGGTGTGGTCCATGCAAGAGCTTTTGACAACATGGAGCGACAACAGAAAAGCCCAAAGAGACTACAACACAAGTAGGCCAGCCTCTCAGGGAGCTTCCTCCTCCTCCTCCTCCTCCTCCTCCTCCTCCTCTGTCCTGTCCTCCTCTGGTTCACTCACACAGCAGTGGAGAGCTCAGTCTTCCACTCTGATGGAGACAACAGAGCTCCATGTACAGTGATAGTCCACAAACACAGAGTGGGACTAATGGCTGCTGAGGCACAGACGACCCCCACCCCCCCCCACCCCCACCCCCCCACTCCCCCCCCCCCCCCACACACACACACACACACCCTCCATGTAAACTATTGTTGCCTGCAGTTTGTACTGAACAGGTTTGTGTTTGTGAGCAGGTAGTTGACAAAAAAAAAACAGAAGGCTTCAGCAAAACTAAGAGTGGTGGTGGGGGGGTGGGGGGTTATGTGTGTGTGTGTGGTGGGGGTGGGGGGGGTGGAGTAATAAAGTGGCTCTGATGAAAACTTAATGGCCCCTCACCTTTATTCATGGCTGTGGGAGCAGGATCGTGCGCTTGGGTTCACCACTATAATAACACATGTAGTTCTGCACAGAAAAGCAGCTCCATCAGCTCCATCAGCTCCATCAGCCTCCTCACACACTCACTCACTAACACACTGGAAGACCCACTAATTAACTCACTGACAACTGGCTAACAGGCAAAACGACTCCTGATTTTAGCCAAATGAGCCTTAAACACAGTGAAACCCACTTAAACTCAGCGGAGGACGTGCAGCAGTTAATGTGTGAATATAAATCCAGTCGTGTGTTGACTCTTGGCTCTACCTGTCCTCTGCAGTTTCAACACCTGTGCCTCGATGTGAAAACAAACCCGGGCGCTGCATCCGTCTCTCTGCAGCGCTACTATCACACCACCAAGCAGCCACTTATTAATATCTCCCTTTCAAATGCTAATTCCCCTTCATACATAAATCATAACTCCAGAGGTGGCTGGTATATTGTAGCAGTTTTTTTTGAAAGATTTCTACAGGGGGGGTGCAAGGCTGGGGGGTCCAAACAGCCTGCCTGTAGTCAGGAATTAAATTATCCCACAACTTGCATGAATAGTAAGCGTCCCAGATACAAGACTTCTAACAAGGCCAATTGTTTCTGCTCTAACAAGCTCCAGACTCTCGTCAGCTGACTCCCACTTCACTGCAACAGTCTGATTTGATAGTGAAAAAGTCACTTCCAAACTTTTAGTTAAAGTTAAAGCCCTACAAACAGATGAATGTATTATTGGCTCACCAGCGCTGGTGTGATCAAACCCCCCCCCCCCCCCCCCCCATGAGGTGTTTGTTGTTGGATATAATTGCACAGCTGTTTCCTCCACGGGTGGGGGAGAATGGAGAGTGGTCTGAAACAGCCACTTGCACATTTGCTAACTGTTTTCAATTTGATGAAATTGAAATTCCTGCTAGTAGGGGCCCCTGATCAGTGAGCAGCCCCCACCCACCCAGAGCCACTTTCACAGCTTTGATGTGTGTCTGGCGTGCTGTGCTGCAGATGCTGCTCTGTATGATACCATCACCCCCCCCCCCCCCCCCACCACCACCACCACCACCCCCCAGATCAATGAATCATCTCTTCTGACTGAAACACTCTGCATCATCCCGACTGTGTTTTCACAGAAATTGACTGAGGAGCATCAGAGCCATTATTCTGTAGCATCATTCAGTCGACTGTGACACATGCGTGTGTGTGTGTGTGTGTGTGTGTAGCATGTACAGTGTGTGCCTGAGTTGCATCATGAGGTGTCAGTGAACCCTGTACGGAGTCACAAGAAGATCTAAGACAAATGTGAAAATCAGATGAGCTGCTGTTGATGCTGAACATGAAGTAACAGCTGATGGATCCAGTGAAATTTACATTGTGACATTAAATAAGAACTATTTCAAATTTAAAAGTGAAAGATAAAGGACTTTTTTATTAATGCAAATCAACTTGTTTGATTAAATGTCTCAAATCAAGAATCATTCTCTTTAATTTGGTTGATTCTTCATTTACAGCAGTAATTATTTTAATTATTGGGATTATTTTATTATGATGATTATTAATTTTTGCTGCCCAGCTACTGTTTCAATCCTGGATCCAATGATAGCATGCCATGCCCACAAGCTCTCATCCATCCACATGTGACAGACATGGGTGTGTAAGGTGAACTACCTGCCAGGAGCTGGAGGGGATCTCTGCAAATTTACCCAGTCCCCCGAAGGTGTAGCATCGGTACATGTGGTCCAGAGACTCCGAGCAGTGCCACAGCAAGCCGAAGCTCACAGAGTCCTTGTTGTGGTGGTGGGGGTGGTGCTGCTGGTGGTGGCTGTTCCTCAGCTGGTCCTTAACAATCCAGGCAGGAGATATGAAGCTGAAACTGCAGACGGCGACCAGAGCGGAGGAGAGGAGCACCCAGAAGCAGCCCACACAGCTGAACATGGTGGCAGCGTGGGGCAAAAAGCCCGGAGACAGACCCAGCTCGATCCCAAACCCGGCTTCTTCTTCTTTCTTTTCCCGGCCCAGGAGCGAATGCATTTGGAGCTCACACCTTCAAGAGCAAGACTTCAACTTCAGCCCCTGACCAGCGCTACATCAGCACAACATCAAATCACTGGACATCCGCAGGGGCAGCTGTGTGAGCGCGTGCCCCCCAGAACATCTGGACTGGAGAAACAAACCAGTAAGAAAACATCCAAAACACATCAGCAGGAGGAGTGACGGCGATACAATAAAGTCAAGTGATCCGCGGCATCCACTCACACTGGAAACATGCCCCAGTCTGACACACAAGATGTTTGTCACACCCAAAACTGTGCGCGCAGCTGTGCGCGCAGCTGGAGCAGCTGGAGCAGCGGTTCAGTCCAGACAGGTCCTGGGTCCTCAGCTCCTCTGCTCCTCTCAAGGCACTTGCGCTGCTTCAACACGGACAGCAGCGCACATTGCGTTTCAGGAGGAGTGCGTCTGGACAACGTCAAGCTCACAGAGGTTAAAAGGAGTACTTCCGGACGTGATTTTCAAAGTAAAAATACCGAAGACGATGCGCCGCAAGATTTGAGACTGTTGTGAATGTACCAGAGCCACCACAGTAAAACGCAGAGTAAATTGAAATAATTATAACTAAAGAGGCAATGCACTAATTTTACACATAAATGTCAGTTTGCTCACGGTGATGAGAAGTTCTCAGTCTCAGCCTATATAAAGTCTGTGGCTCTGGAGATGTCTGACAAAGTAAGCCTGCCATTTGGTTGCATTATGGGAAATGTAGGATCCAGTGTTTTTGGAGCTTGACCTTAGGAACTAAAAGACCATAATAGCCATTTCAATTCTGACCATTCCTCTTCTCAAAATTTAACGTTTAACGTCTTTAAAAAACAATGCAAACATTATTATTATTATCCTAGAAATGTTCACAATGTAACACAGAGATGGACGTACAACTATATATACTGAATCAACAGCAACAACTGCCCACTAAATGTCTCCCAGACCCTCATCTGGTTGTTGGACTTGGGTTGAGTCTCTGCAGTTATTCTGTGTTGTATGTTGGGGGGGGGGGGGGGTTGGGATGATCTAGCCCATCTAGATCATCCCAACTCCCAAGTGATTAGATCAACCAAGTTACAAAAAACATGTATGAAAAACGAATCTCTACATTCTCAATGGATGACATGAAAGGATGTAATGTGGTGCCTGTCTGTGTTACATGATCCAGGTGGACGAACAGCGTTTAATGTGCGGAAACCAGCTTAGTGGTTTGAGAATTTGGGGAATGCAACTGTACTGTAAATTGTGATAGTTAAGATCAGTCAAGGATCCCTGTAACAGCAGATCCGTCGAATCCCCTTGTTAACGTTAACATCACTTTTACTCTGAAGGTAAAAACGCACACTTCCGGTGTTCTGCACATTGTCTCTGTTTGACTTGACAGAGCGTCTGACCTCAGGTACCTGTCCAAGTGCACCTAGCACTTTGTTGATGCTCGTTGTGTGCACTAGTTTTCATAAAGAAACAAGACACAACACTGTTATAAAAACAGAGTATGAAACTATGAATTCAACGTTTTTTAATCTGGATGAAAAATGTTATTCTGCGCAAAACAAAATACTTCTGAGCATCGACATGTACAGTTAAAGTCAACATTGGTGTATTAATTGTTTCACACAGATACGAGTCCGTGTCAACATCTCAGCCAGAGTCCAGGACTGCGGCTGACTTGTATGGAGGTGGGCGTTGCCTCTGCACGTGGAGGTATAGCCTCAGTCTGGAAACCACGATGAGCTCGTGGGACTTCACGCAGCACGTAGTAATGCGCTGTGAAAAAGCATAAAGGCGTTTAGCTAATTAATGTGTCAAATATCATACGCCAGTTAGCTTTAGCAGTGAGCTAACTGTGTCTTCAAATACAACCAGAAAATTCACCATCTTTCAAATCCAGTAATTTGGAGATATGCTCGTGTCCATTTAAAGCAGATATTAAACAGCAAGAGGCGACTTCCACAGTCAGAACTCTAAAATGAATAATTTATGAATGAATGAATGAATGAATGAAACACTTTAAATGCTTTACAAAGCCATACTGTACCCAAGGTGACTGCGAGCCCTTTGAGATGAGTTGTATTTTACAATTTGTGGATTTTTTCTGAATCTGTAGATCTGGTATGAGAGAAGAAAGTAGACACTCATTCTTATGTCCGAAATAACACACCGCGTGACCTGTGTCCTTTTCCGTTTTACCCTAACATAGCACTACAGTCAACACTGCCCCCACATGGTCAGAGGAGATAATAGTCCACTGTAAAGCTGCTGACATGGGCCAAGCTGTCACTCTGCCCACATTTCAACTACAATACTGATTTGAAAATGATTTTTAAAAGAAAACCAATCCCCCTGTAAACATCACACAGCTTCTACATCAAAATAACCACAGCCTGCAGTGGCCTGAAACCACGATACTGTACCAACACTTCAGCTGAGATACGTCAACAAAAAAATGAGGGCAGACAAAACATTTCATAATATATGTATTTAAATCAAACACAATTTAAATATATTATAGATTAAGTACACATACATGTCAGAAAACATTAGTGGTACATAGTACCAAGAGTCTTTTCTGGTTCTTTTCCACATCTTGGTAAGGCTCAAAAGAAATTTAAAAAATGTTTATTTCACTGAGCACACTTTCCAGTTGAACAGTCCGGTTTGTTTCAGTGATGCATAAAAAAAACAGCAATCACCATAAAAAAGGACTAACATTAATATATGGGGTAAACCAGAAGTCTACAATTTATATATATATATTTTTATATATATATATATATATATATAATATATATATATAACAAACATTTAGGACACGGAGTTTGGAGTTTTCCAACACAACTGGAGCACTTAAGTTCATTAGGGAGTATTTCTTCTTCTACACTCTGAAGGTGCCAGGAGGTTCACACAGAAAGTCAGCCAGTCCAACAACTGAGTCAGATCCTCTTCTGTTTCATTGTCACTTTTCCAGACGTTCTACAGTACGTACAGTTAACAGCCAACGTAGGACAGCTGACAGGAGGGAGTAGCAGACGAGACCTCTCCAGACAGGCTGAGGAAAGCCAGTGCAAAGACTGTACACCGCCCCAAACTGAGGACACTCATCTGCTTAATCCTTAAGTAGCTGACCCTTAAAAGAGAATTTCATCTAAAAACAAGGAATGGTTATAAAAGGTGTGGGGAGGTGTGTCATGAGGGAGTAAAGGTAATTCAGTCTTTGTCATGTCCTCCACAGGTCCGAGATAAGACATTGTACAAACACTATGGCTACAGCAACACAGTGATAGTCCTGACTCAGCTGCTGCTGCTTCTTCATGCCGGCGTTCTTCTAGCATCACGACGAACGTTTGCTTCCTCAGGAGTCACTTCCTCCAGTCCGACGCAAGCTCTTGACTTTGCTTCTGGCGACTACACGTGTACCTTTATAGTGTTATGGAGTTGGAAGATTGGAACAATGATGCACTTCAAGTTTCCCATTAGACTATGCATGAACAATCACTCACTCACTCACTCACTCACTCTCTCACACACACACACACACACACACACACACACACACACACACACACACACACACACACACACACACACACACACACACACACACACACACACACACACACACACTGTTTGGGGAGGTGATAAAAAGCCTTGTTCGCTCTTGGAGTAATGCAGTTCATTGCAGGGTGAACCCTGTGTACGGTTTGTCACCGGCTTGGCCGGCGTCTGCAGGGAGTGACAGTCCTTTGGTCGCTCAGTGGGGTCATAACTGCAGACAGACAAAAGAAAACACTCAGAGAAAAACTGTAGTCACTCCACACATCACCGCACAGGAGCGACAGAATACTGAGTGAGGCTCGTACCTTGGTGGCCTTGCCGGGGCTGTCATGGTTTGACTGGTGGACGACATCGTTGACAATCATCTTGGCAATCTGCCACGCCATCTCCTCCTGGGCCTTGAGTCATGGCACAATCAATAACTTTAATTCAACGCAGGCTGTTATTTACATTCTTTAATAACTCATAAGTCATGGGCTGACGTCACAGAGTGAATCTGAATACATGCTGTTGAGAGCCTCGTCATGTGCCTCAGACCACTGAATTATTCATGGTTATTTAATTGCTTCCTCACCTCATCTGAGTTGCCTTGGACCCATTTCTTCATGGCTTGAGAAAACATGGAACCTAAATGGGGGGGGGGGGGGGGGGGCAGAATGAGACAAACATCAGTAAACAGAAAACAAATAATGAGTCATTTGTTCCTTTAACTGAACAAATTAACTGCTACAAGCTAATGTGACTTAGCACAGGAAAACGCTCTTAAAATCAAATCAAGGTGAGTTCATCCTGACACATTAAGGTATTTAGTGCTTTATCAATAGGCAATTTGATTAGTTATCCCGTAGCTCAAATGTCTGGGACTCTACTCCAGACAAAGAGTAGTGGAGGACGTGTTTTTTCTTTTCCAAGGGGAATGTTCTTAAATATTTCAAGAGACTATCAGCTGTAAGGAGAATGGAAGCAGCCACTACAGGAGGTTTATATTCGTGGGCAAAGAGTAGACGTTTTTCACTGCAAGGAGGGAAGAGATAAAATATGACAGAGTGAGGGCAAAGATACAAAGAGAATAATGAGACAGATGGAGGTAGAGGAGAGAGAGACAAGTGCGAGTGTGTCATGCCTTTGGATTTCTTCACATCCGGCTCTGGCTCTGCCTCCCTGATAAACTGGCCCAGCTCGTTCACCTTCCCAAACGTCATCTTTCTGAGCTCACAGAGAGGAGAAAGGAGACAGATGAAGACAGCAGACAGAGCAAATGGGACAAAAGTGAGCCTCAGGCGCACGCACACGCACACACACACACACACACACACACACACACACACACAGCATTCAAACACCGCTGATAGTGTGTGTGTGTGTGTGTGTGTGTGTGTATGTATATCCATTCAAAACTGAAGTTTCAATAGAGAGTGAAAAAACAAAGAGAGACTACAGCTTTGTCTTTCAATAAGATCTTTCTCTTGAATTATTTTTGTGCAGGATTTTTCAAAGCAGACTCATAAAACACTTTACGACTGAGTCAATAAAAACAAAAGGATACAAGCATTGAATCCAAATGAAAGGAACATAAAGGAAGAGAAACATAAAAGTCAAAGACGACAAGGAAACTTGAATAACAGCAAATCTGTGAGAGGTACATTTTAGGAGGTGATTTAAAAAAACGATTTAGCATCTTTAAAACCGAATTGGTGGTTTTTAGTGTTTTAACCGATCAGCTACGAGTCACATAATGTTTTATCTTAACAGCCGACTCATTTTTTAAAGCGTACCTCATGTTTTAGGTCGATGTCTGAGCGTTCAGGCTGCCTCTGCCTCTCATTCGTGTCACTAATCATTTGTATTCACCTATCTGACAGCAAAGGAACATCAGACACACAAACTCACCCAGCGTATGGCCGCTGGTACAAGGACTCTGGGTCCAGACTGGCAACGTCCACTGTGATCGCCTCATCAAAGTTTTTCAGGATCTTGATCGCGGCCTTTCTGGCACCGTGCTGCAGTGAGGACAGCACGAACTCAACGTTTAGCAACACGACAGGTAACCGTTCCCATTTTTTTCCTATGAAGACAACTAAATGACAGGAATGACCACGACCCTTTGGCATTAACAAAAATATCTTCATTATTCATCTAATGAGGCAGAACAGGTTTAAATGTCAGCAGACAGGGGAACATCCCCACAGGGGCCGAGGACGGGGGTTAAAGCCGGGGGTCACCTGAGTCTGAGAGCCCTCGCTGGCATTTGAACCGGAGCGGTCGTTGTCCGCGGGCCCGCTCTGACCTGGAGTGCTGACATTCACAAATTCATCCGCCCGCACAGAGTTGATGAGGTCACTCAGGTATTTGTAGTAAAGGTTGCTAGACAGGAAGCCTGGCATGTAGACCTGAACAAATGCAAAACAGCTCTGTTAGAAAATAATGAGCTGCCTTATATATTTCTGGGCAAGAGTTACAAAGGTTTGCTACTGACCTTTATGTGCTAACAACAGTGTTGAGCTTTTATTTCATTATCGTGAGGCAGGTGCATTTGTCAGCGGTGTAAAAACACCATTTGTAAGTGACTTACAACACAAAACCTTCTGGAGGATTCTATTAAACTGAAGAAAACAGTTCAAGTAGATGCTTTTAAAAGCATGTATAATTAGATAGTTTAAAGGGCAATGTATCTGAACTGAATGCCTCATATCTCTGTTCTACTCTGCTGTATTTTACATAGCTGGAAGAAGCCCCATAGTAACCACTGAAGAGCCGTTGGTGGGTGGCTATCAGAGAGTCTGACCTTCTCCATGGTTGTCCAGGCCTGTCTGAGCGGAGTGGTGAAGCAGTCGGGGAGAGGTCCTCCCTCTCTGCAGATATTCGACTCTATCTCCATCCGCACAGAGTCGCCGAAGCCCAGAGGGTTGGTGGCTTGGAGTGAGAAATACCTGGAGAGGAAACAGCATGATGAGCCACTGAATTCACATGACGCCACCTACAGTATATTAACATTTTAATCACTGTCTAAAATGCATTTCAGAACAAACTTCAAGAAGTATAAAGGACAGAGAAACATGAACCCCTGAGGTTCGCAAGAAAGAAAACTTAAAACAGAGGAAGAAAAAATAGCCAACATGTGCAGTCCTGCCCCCTCACCTGACCTAAACCTTCAGTCTGCTCAGGTCACCACAGGCTGAGCGAGAAGAGTTCAAAGCACCGAATAACAAATAGTAAAATAGGATTTCTTAATGGCTGCAGAGAAATCCTCCAATAAAAGAGGACTGGACTGTATGATCAAGAGAAACTGACCTTCACCTTCTGATTATGATACAATCACTATGTAAAATACTGGAAAAAATAGACTACATACTGTACATGTGCCTATAAGATGTAGCCCAGTACAGAAGTCATTAAAAGCCCCATTTTATTTATGTGTGCCCATGTCAACCCATTATTTATCTCCAAAAATATCAATAAAATTTATGGCAAAAAACAAGGGAGGGAGTTAACTGAGTCTATATCTCCAGGTCCAGCGTTTATGTTAGAGAGATGTTAATCACAGGCAACATCATCAGACCCAGGAACATCAATAATAAGACATAAGAGGAACTGGTGACACACGTGGGATCATTCAGCCATAGCAACAGCATACAAAGGAAAATTTAAACAAGGGAATCACACCACTAGAGAAGAATTAGAAGTTGTAGAAATGAGTTTGTCTGATGAGGTTTATCCGACCAAGATGTTGCATTTCTAGTCATGGCAGCAAACTAACAGTGTGTCGACTCTTTTTCTAATGAAAGACAACAGAGGATATCGTTTCTACGTCCAATTATCAGTCATTCTGAGCTGCAGCGATGGAAGAAGAGAAATGTATGAATTAACTGAATCACTGGACTGAAATTAAAGGTTTAATTAGGATTTAATACAAAAAAACACCAGTGAGGTCGGGGAACAGTGAAAAAGGAGAGGAGCAAGCTTTTATTTTTTTATTGCCTTCAGTAACTCCAAGGAAATGATACGGGGAAAGCAGTATAACACTTTAAAGGAAAATATCTATTGTGAAACTAAATAGACATAGTGATTATAACATGATGGGTACTTCCAAGTATCAAATCAAACTCACTCTTATAACGGAAATAACTGGGTGTTTTGAAGCATGACAGGATTGCAAAGCAGCAGCAGACACGACACCTACTTGTCGTAGAGGATCATGGCGTCGTTCTGAGCCTCCTGGCCGTCGTACTGGCCCTTTTTAGCTGCGAGCTGGTTCTGGAAGTTGTCTGCCGCCAGCCAGAACTGCAGTACATTCATCGCCTCCTCCTTTTCCATGTACTGCAGGGGATGAGATATTGGACAACTGAAAGTCCAATGCGTGTTTTTACAACATCCTTGTCTCCTTGTTGACTCTGCCACACCTGAACTCTCTTAGTGTACTGTGTTAATTATCACTTCTGTATTATATCAATGGGGTAGGAGATTGTAAAACAAGCATTTGTGTTTGTTATATTGACCGTGTCCTCAGTTAATTACAACTATAGAACTATAGAAATTCCCTCTGGAATAGATGAGCAGAACCTGAGAGAGGAGGGTTTAACAGAGTCAGTGTAGAAACCTGCTTGTGATCACAAATAAATAATGTTGAGAGAACCACTGAGCCCACTCACCTCAGAGAAGTAGAAGAGAGCTGACTCACAGAACAAAATGTCAGCCAGGAACACAGAGCCACTAGTCAACACTTCAATCTGGTATTTACAGAAATGATGGCTCCGCAGGAATTCACTAAAGTGCCTGGAAATGAAAGGGCGAGTGGAAGATGAATACAGCTGCTGCCGTGGTGCCAACATGACAAAGAGAACACCAGTAACACTTCTTAATGTCAAGACGTGGCGATGGGGAAACCTTGCCAGGTGAGTATTAACTCCTCTAGAAAATGAACAGACGAAAACTCACTGTTGCTCCAAGATGGCAAAGACGACCGACTGTGCAATGACAAAGCAGTTTGGGTCCACCATGCCGTCCTCTCCACATATCTTAGCTGCACAGAGGAGGGACAGCAGTATTACTGTACAACAGGATAACATTCAAGATGGCTGACCAAGTGTTTGATTGTCTTCTGTATCTTACCAACTATGTCATTTCTGATTTGTTCTGTGATGGGGATGGGCCTCACAGCGTCCGGAGAGATGTACTTGGTGAAGATGGTAACAGCATCTTTCTCTATACCTGGAACACACAGAGGCAAGTAGCTGATCATCCGGTGATGCTACGAGAGTGATGCTTTCCCCCCGTGTATGTCAACGAAAAGATATTTTAAAGGTTAGGTTCACATTTTATGCCCATATGTACATTAAAAGGATAATTGGTCAGTGTTGTTGTTCCTCCTGTCCGTCCTACCTTTCCAGTTTAAATATGGACTCTCTGCAAAAGACAACTCTGAATCTCAAAGTCGGGATGCTGTGGCGTCAGACTGGGATGGCACTGTGCCACTTTATTTAACCAAAAACTTCTTGGTCACTAGTGAGGGATAAGCCCAGTCCCAATGTCCACCCTCACAGACTCACAGACGTGAAGACGTGTTTCTGGTGAGTCCCTGAGGGCCTAGGACTGTCCTACTGTCTCCAGCAGACATTTTGAGCCCTTTATGCACACTTTCAATAAGTCTGCATTTCTGCAGACTTTGCCTGAGGGAATTACCCAAAGTTCATAGCGCTGTGACATTAAACACAGGTTATCAGGGGGACGCCTGAAAGCGTAAAAAAAAACAATAAACCGCCATAAAACGGAAGAAAAAATGAGATAGAAGAAGAACGGTTAACAAACAAGCATGAGAAGAATGAACCCTAGCATTACAAGAAGAAGACAGTATATGACAGTATAAACACAGAGCTCACTGTGATTCAGAGCCTGAACTATGTGGAGTTATTTGTCCTGTGGTGACATGATGATGGATTCCAAATATACTTTCATCAGATTTGATCCCACATTATTTTTTTTGTTTACAAACAGGGAGCAAAGGAAGAGAATAAAACATTTTTTTTTTTTAGTCCAAGTCCAAAATCCACAATTGAATGCAAATGTTTTGGCATCGCAAAGGTAACGTGATATAAGTAGCTGTCCCATTCCTCTTCAAACCATTTTGAGCCCTTGCAGCCTCTCACACTCAATCACTCACCAGGTGACGTCAGTTAAGTCTGTGAGGGCTCAAGCCTTAGGGGGGACTTGGCCATATTTTGTTGCACAGGAAGTGAGAAATTTAAGAGAAAACAAAAAGTGTTCTCTCCACCACCATCACCAGGCAATAGCCACATTTTCATAAAATTGTCAGTCAAAACAAATAGCAAACTAATGTGCATTTCCATCTATTCTGATGCCAATGTTATGGTTGCTTGATGCAGAGTGTAATGCACTGAGATAAACACTTGGTGGCGCTGATTATCCAGTCCAGTGCCATTAAACCATTACAGAAGAAGAGGGTGCAGCAAGCTGACAAAATCAAACCAGCACCAGTCAAACCTCCAACAAAAGGAAAACATATTCAAAACATGACTGAAATGTGACATTTATATTTGTGTCATGAGTTAATCTGATAATGTGTCGCCACACCTCTCCACACAGATCTGATGTTTTCATCTTTTCATTGTCTCTCTAGTGGAAGCTTGAGTGACAATTAAGTCACGTGCTTCTTCATGTACGTCATAATCTATTCCATAAGTCTGTTTCCAGTGCGTTTCCTGTTTATCAATACACCTCATCAAATTTCCTCCATTTGCACTCAGATTTGAAATTGAATTTGCGCAAAAGACAGGTGGATGGAAGCTCACTTGATATCTCTGCATAAAGCTATTCAAAAATGAAATCATCTTATTTTGGCTTTAACAGGTAATTAGTAATTTAGTTTAGTTCATTAGGATCCTTGTTAGCTACAGCAGCTATAGAAAGCTGCCTGACATAATCATTTTCCTGATTATCAAATACGGAGATGTGTTGACCACCAGTGTGATGAAAAGTCACTTTCTGAATCTAAACCATCCTGAATTGATTGAAGTAAACCACTGATTATGTCAAACATGTAAATAATTGGTCAAATATAAAAAAAGAAAAAGACTGACTCACTTTTCATGAGTTTGTCAGAGTCTCGCAGGGCGCTGTTCGCCTGCACCTTGTAGGGAGTCCCTGTCCTGGAGGGTGCCTGCCTGCTGGGGGTTTCTGCTCGAGGGGTGCCGGGTCTCAGGCCCGCTTCTGTGCTGAAGGAGTCTCGCCGCTCTGACGGCACTGCAGGACGTTCACTGCTACTGTCCCGGGCGAGGGCATAGGGCGTGTGTGGGGCCGTCTCGGGGAACTCTGAGCCATCTGGGGAGGCGGGGACGGGCTCAGCCAAGGAGCTGTGTTTGACAGAGTTTAGACTGTGCGCTCTGACTCGCGACCAGCTGGTGGAGCGGAAACCCTCAGCCTCCAACCAGAACCGAACCAGATGGTCAGCACCCTGCAGTTCCGTGAAATGCATGTAGTGCGGCATCGCCACATTGTCCCGGAGGACCTGGTCCACCGTCTTGGACAGCCGAGAGCGGGTCTCCTGGGGCTGATAGTTCACACTGGAATGACCTGCAACATACAAACACACACGCAACTGAGCAACATAGTAGATGAACACGCAGGTTTTAAAAAAACAGATTTTACACCTCAAGAGCATGTTTTGTTTTTTTGCTTCATATGATTTGCATTCTATTAAAACTCTTCGATCAAAATGCAACAGTGTGAACAGTGTATTTCCAGTAATATCACATTTTACAAACAACGCAATGTCAACAATTTAGAATAATCTATTATAATTAATCTAATTAAAAGAATTCATTGATTATAAAAAAGAAAGCTCCGAGTATTTGTACACTACACTTGTATTTCATATATTTCTGTATTTTTAAGGTCGATAATATCAACATATCAACATTGTTACTGACACAAACATTAGCCAGACGCCCTGCTGTTCACCAGACAAGAAGATTTATACCACCTTTAAGTGCAAAACAGACACTAAAATATAACTTCATATCAGACTGAGCACACACATTCTCTATGATTCACAGCTTTCACACTAGCTGGAAGATAAAGATGTGTTGTATATTAATGGGAGCTGGAACAAGAAACGAAAGATATTGGAAAGTGGATTTTCTGAGTACAGCTCTCCCATTTCACCTGGAAATGTGGTCCAGGCTGAAGGCTGACGTGAGCCGAATTCAAACTCCTGGATATTTGTTTTGAAGTCTTGAGAATTTGGAGCCCTCCGTCTGACTATAGGTGGCCTTAGACTATGCAATTTCACAGATGATTTAACCCACACAAACTTTTAAGGATCACACATCAACAGCGTCTTCGTGCGTGTATGAAGTGTGTGCACTGTGGGGTCCCCAAACTCCTGCTACATCTGAACACTGGGAAAAAAAAGAAAAAAGTGACTCCTGCAGGGATGCCGTATTATTTGACTTTACGATGCCTCAAAAATAGACTCTGTCTGAATATCATCCACCATCCTGGGGGACTGCGAGCACAATCACAAACACACACACACACACACACACACACACACTCTCACAGAAAACAAAATAAGTGAGGGAGCGCGCTCACAGACTACAAACACGACACTTGTTGGATTATGAATCAGAGCACATCAGCTGTAGTGAGACTGAAGTGTGGGGGCGGCGGCTTTGTTGTGTTGTGTTGGCTCTTTGAAAACAAGACAGTGCTTCAAGAGGTGTCACCCATGCTGAGGTGCTTGTCAATCAGCCTCTTCACATTCCTAGAGATGATACAGTCAAGGCCACCTTCATTCTGAAAGCCGAAGTGACACATAAAATGTTTCCTTCTTTGAATCCTCCTCCTACACTTCCTTCCTTTGTCTTCCTTCAGTCTAACCACAGCCCACAAATCACTGGCACCAGGTGTGTTTCAGTCAGACTGCCGCCCAGGCTGCAGCACAGGTTCTTCCACCTCTGGAAGTTCTGCCTGATTCACCCCAGCTATTCTCTGGGCAACTTGCTCGTACAGTTCAGTTCCCGTCACTGCTGTCATTCAGCATTTCAGCCGCACTACTTATCATGGCATCCAGATTTAATTTTAGAGCCCTTCTGATAAAAGGGAGGAGCTGTGTCTTCACCATGTGACCAGAGGAGAGGACTGCAGGGCTCACTTCATCCTGACAGGCTTTGGAAACTTTAGCTGCTCATCAAAACTGATGTATGAGGTCACATGAGTGCTTCACACCGCCACTTGCACAAGACAGGTGGCTGTTTAAGCTGTTTACTGCTGCAACAGCCAGATTTTTGTTCAACCCAATCCAAGCTAAATAACTGTTAAAGGTGATACTAAATGTAAACAGAACAGCACGACTACAGCATGATAACGATCAGTTAAGAAACCCAGATGATGGTTTCTTCAGTTATTAATCTACCTCATATTTAGATGCTGAAATGTTTGGTTGGTTCTTTATATGTTATCACTAAAACCAGTACACAAACACATGAATGCAGTCTCTGTACCAAGGTCGCCAAAGTGTGCAGCCTCCATGTGACTCGGCTGTTTCTTGAGGATGGCGGTGCGACCGCGGGCGAAGGAATCCATGTTGGCAGAGATGGCGTTGATGGCCACATGGCTGGGCCCCGCAGCTTCCTGGATGGCATGGTGGTTCCTCAGTCCTAATGATGGAGAGTGAGGGCTGACTGGAGCTGCAGGAACAGCAACAGAGGGAAAAAAAACTGAGTACAATGTAAAATGATATTAACGTTCTGAGTGGCCTGAATGTACAACGTCAGCGTGGCTTCATGAAAAGCTCTTTTAGTGACGGCTCCTGAAAGAGCTCACAGTTAATGTACAGAGGCCTCAGGGTGTGTGACATGTTGGAGGCGACAGACTGCTCAGTGTTTGTTTGACTGTGAGCTTCATGTGTTTCAATTTATAGCCGGAGGTCACAATTTTGGTCCTTGTGATTATATAACCAGCAGTGATTAAACTTAGTAAGAGCCATCTTAATAAAACAACCATTTGAATTCCTTCCTTAAAAAAAGCCTCAGTCATATGATCACACACAGATGCACTGATAAAAACATTTGATATTAAACACCCTTGTACAGTTAAAACAAAGCTTTTTCGATTCAACACTGTGTGACACTTTCATAACTTCACAGAAGTAATAATGAACTCACCTCTGTTGACTTTAGCATCTGTCACTCTCTCAGGTTCTTTGCTTTTGGCTGTGTGAGAAAAGATGAGAGCAGGGTTGGAACTAGAGAAGCACACAGCATTTTGATTCACAATGTGGGGCGAGACGAGCAAGAGGAAAAAAAAAAAAAAAGTAAAGGGGTTGGTGTGGTGTCACCGGAAAAACTAGAACAAAACATCTAGTTACATAATGACGTAGTGAGGAAACTGATATAGTAGAGAAGCAGCAGTGAAGAGAAACAGGGAAGCTGTGCGCTGATGTGTAAAAGCTCAGTCCTGCTCATTAAATATCAGAAGCAGAACTGAGAGGGCTTTCATAATGAACCTCAGCATGGAGTCCTTCCCGACGTTTGTGACCTTGGTCTATTAGCTCGGGCGGGTCCTGACATTTTTGTCAGTCTGAGACTCACTGATTTATGAACAAGTACATGGCATCATAATGTATGTGGCCGGAAGCAACACTAGAAATATTTGATGCAACTCCTAAACTCTGCGGCTGGTGGTAAGCACTCATCAGAGTGATTCGCCATTCATATCTTCAGATTAGGCTGTTGCTGCAAAAAGCAGCCAGGCCAAGTATCAGTTTCAAGCACTGGCATTACAAAATGGACTGAGAGGCCTGGGCAGAAGATGCTCTTTCAGGAAGACATTTTGGACAGAGCTGTTAGTGAATACACGTGTCAGCCAAGAGTCAGAGTCGACTGGCAATGGTAAGCTGTCTGTCACAGATAAAAGCTGTGACTTTGAAATAATCTAAGCTCCAACAACCTCTACTGTGCTGAACTAAAGCATGGGACAAATAACACCAGATCTCTTTGTTGTAAATAAATATTCATCAGGTGGTTGGCTGCAAAGGATGTCCAGGAATAAAGAACAAACAATATTTTGGATGCATTACTAAAACCTTATCGATCCCAAGGAACACTCTCTTCCAGTCTGTCCTGCGTGTCATCTTGGTTCAGATATAATAAGAGCACTCTCTCTAATATTTCCTCATTTTGCAGCCCTGCTGTGTCAGCTGCTTTGAGCACTGCAGCCTAGGAAGCAAAACCACTAAAGTCACTGTTGAAAATGTACATATGTAACCTTATTTCCTGAAACAGAAGCAGATTTCAGCTGAAGTCCGTTTCACAATCACTGCCTCTACATTCTCTCCTATCATATTTGTGTACTGCATCACAGCAATTGGACATACTAGCAGATAGACACCTGGATCAGCGGAAATGCCCCTTTTAATCTACTTATGATGGTGTTGCATATAAATGTGGTGCTTCTTATTCAAATACACTCCAGGGCCAGTTTAGTTGCTGAAACTTGTGCAGTCTTATACAACTGCCCTGCAACAAAATCCTACCTTCATGAAGGCTGTAATGTACAGTTTTGTTTTAGAGAAGTGTTGATAGATGATTACATCACACTGCATCAGTTTTTGTTAGGTGTACCTCACAAAATAGCAAATGAGTGTAACAGAGGGGCGTCACCAGTATGTGTTTTGTACCTCCAGCCCACTTAAGTTTCAGCAGCTTAGTAAATAATCAAGGAATTAAAATACATTAAGCTGGTGAACAATTTCTCATTTCTATAACATACTTTCTATGTCATGTAGTGACCATTCTTTTATTTTGTAGTCTGAGCTGTGAAGATTAGCCTGGAGCAACGCCTGGTCATGTTGCTGCTGATAACTAATACTGCTTCAAGTCAGGTCCAATTCATTCAGGTCCTGCCACTGAGTGCAGGATGATGCTGACCAATCGTTAGCTACATCCCTACAGGTTAACGTTTCTCACTGCTGACTACACACGTTTTCTTTACGATAACTAACGACTCTAATTCAAGCACAGCGGATAATTGTGACCTTTTCTCAGACGTCTTGCTCGTTAGAGCTGAGTGAAAATGTCCTGCTCAAGCTAGCTTAGCTAACAGCCATAGCACAGTTGCGACACTGGTGTTGGCTATCACAGACAGTGGAGCTCACTGAGGGTTTAAACAGTTTGAAGCATTATTTTAATCAACATTCATAGTGGTGTGTGTAATCTGAATACCACTGACAGTTCCCTGCGGTATATTTACCACCGCCCGGGCTAACATTAGGTTAAATAAGGCAGGGAGGATAGAGAGGCCACCGCTAAGCTAACCATGTCACAGCCGTGAGCCGCGGCAGCAGTAACACACACTTCCACACACACACCGCCGTGCCCTTGGATAATTTACTTGTGGCCGCAGTTTGACCACATTAGTTACATCTTGTCGGGGAGCGCTCTCTCCTCAGCCGGACTCTGTGAGCGGCTAGCTGCCGTTGACGTTGCAGCCTTCAGAGGGAGCTTGTTCCTCACCTTTCCTCTTGAAAAACGACATGACGGGTTTCTCTCTGTGGACGTTTCCTCAGCTCACTGACACCGTCCCGTGCATCCACGGCTCCCTTCATTCAAGTGCATCTGTCCCTCACACTCCTGAGATGGAAACGGGTTGTTATCGCAGCCCCGGCGAGTGCTGTCAAATTACAATTTTCTCCAAATCCAAGCCCAGTTCAACGGCCATATTGTCAATAAACGTCTTACTTCCGGGCTGGTGCGGCAGCAGCATTGTGGGAAATGGTGTGTTACCTGCTTTGGTCAGAGGAGGGCGCTATTTCTGAATGGATAACAAAAGTCTTTTTAACATAATGCAATGTGGTTTCTAGAATTTGACAAAAAAATACAACAATAAATGTACTTAATATAGTTGTTATATTGGAATATATTGTATAGTATAGATACGTGACCATTCCTTTTTTTTAAGTTATATTTTTGGGCATTTTTGTCACAAAAAGTGACCATTATAACCTTCCTGAAGGGAGGATTTATTGTAGAAGAATATGTGTGCCTAATAAACTGACAACTGAGTGCATGAAGTGTATTTATAAAATGTAAAGAAAGTATATGTTTTGCTTAAATTTACATCCTGGGACATAATTCACCAACCATGACTGTAAAATCTAATAGGTCAGAATGTGTTTCATCATAACAATGACAAAATGTGTCATTATATTTCTGCTGCTAACTCAATTATATGTAATATAACTGCACCACAGTTCAGTGTTTTTTGTTATCTATGTCGAGCCCATTTTAATCATGTAACACTGAATCAGAGCAGAAGAATTTCCCCATGAGCAAATACTTGATGACAGTGGCAAGATGTTTCCACTTCCACCTCTGCTATCACACCAGAACAAGTGCAACCGTCAGAGACACATTGTGTTTACACCTCCATCCTCCTTAAAAGAGGCCCGGTCATGCAAGTAAGAGGAAACCTGTGTATGGCAACTACAGCTGTATCAGGCCTTAAAATGCTTTGTTTTCTCTGCCAGTGCAAACAGTGACAACACAGATGTTACTGCAGCTGTCTGGTTTGGTCTGCCTTACACAATGTTTTTATCAAGATGGAGTTGGCAGGCAGCTGTGTATTTCAATGTCCCAAATTTACTATTTATTTAGAGGAAACACATGTTGCCATTTACTTCTGCAGTCAGTGAACAAACAGCCAAGACAACGCAAAACACTTTTGACGTTTTTATTTCATGAACTGCAGTGATTGTTTTTATAAGAAAATTTAAAAGTAATTCTGACTAATCAATTTGTATAATTGAAATCACTTGTGGAGTATTATAATATACAGAACCTATTATAAATCCCATACTGTTTGATGGATTTGATACTATGCCGACAACATGATTGATGAATTCATTCAGTTTTTCAGTCTCGTCCCACTCCGTGCGTCTCTTTGGGCCTGTCGATGCGGTAGATAAACTCTGCCGGCATGAAGTAGCCCAAGTACTCCACACTGTCAGGAGTGGTGTCTATGTAGTAGTGGCCACCTTCTCCGTGGTGGCTGAAGCAGTGGGTGTGCTCCACCCGCAGGTCCAAACCCTGAACACACAGCGAACAAGTGACCAGAACCTTTACAAGACAGCCCATTTTGCAAATGCACCTCTGATAGATGTGTTTGTTTACTTACGGGATCTCTGGACACGAGCACTGACTGGCAGATGAGCGGAGCGCTGACCTCAAAGTGCTTGAGCCAGTTGTTGACCTCATCGTTGGTGTTGAGGGGGCAGACCGAGAACTCTCTTGGCTATCGATGAGCCAACACCAGAAAATCAATCAACACATGTAGCTGTCAGTAACTACATAGATAGATAGATAGATAGATAGATACTTTATTTTATCCCCTCTGGGAAATTCACGTGTTTATTTACCATGATGTGGATTTTAGCTTTCCCTTTCTGGATGACAAAGGTGCCTCCCAGAGCCAGGCTCTTCTCAGGGTAGCGCCCTTCAAGAGTCTTCCTCAGGGCCGTCACCAGACTGTGGCCTCCTGTCCTCTTCTTGGCCCGCACCTCTATGACCTGGAGAGGCACATGGGTGACGAGGACACAGCGAGTGAGCTAGTATAGTCGCCGTCCTTTTGTTAATGTTTATTCTTTCAAACGTTAGGAGCACACATGTGGTCATGGGTCACGCACAACAACTTTGTTATTAACTTGCAGATAATTGTGTTGAAGTTCATAAACAACCAGGGAAGTTCATTATTGGCCAGTAATGACAATGCATTTTTGAAGGAGCGCCGGTGAATGCACCATCACTCATTCTCTGAGGCAAAGAGCTTCCAGATCTTGTTTGGTCAGATAAGACCAATTACCTTTCCAGACTTCCCTTCACAAGCATACAGATTTCCCAGCAGTCCAAAGTTGCAGTCAGAGAATCTGTCACTGTATTTTTCCTGGAGACACTGACCATCAGCCGGATTGATGGAGGAGAAGTAACTGCTGTTCACTACAGGCCTTCCCTCCGCTTCTGTCAGGACCAGAGGCATCAGCTGTGGGTGAGTATTTTCTCCATCAGCTCATGCATCACAACAACTCCTTCTCAAATCTTACAATGACAACATGATACTTTACTGAAGGGAAATCCACCGATTTATTGATGCCGACATGTTGCTTTAATCTGCATGAGACATTAAGTATTGAACAACCTCTGCATTCATCCCGACGATCCTGGAGGGAGCAGCTGCTGCACCCAGGATGAAAGCTCCCGGTAGCTCCAGCTCTTTAGATATAGTGTTCATGTTGTATTCCTGGGAGGAGGAAGAGGGAAACCAATATAACAATCCCATTTACTCTGACTCATTTCACATTATCACCATGCAGCATCTTCACACACTGCTCTGAGTGTGGTGAGGAAAAAGCTACCTTGTGCTTTTGAACCACGGGAACCAGGTACGGTACACCACCAACATCAGTGATACGAGGACTTCCACACAGGCCTTCAATGTGAGTGACAGTAAGAGAAAAAACATTACGTAACACAAATCTGGCACGACTCTGTTTCACTCCACAATCTGCAAAGTAAGTTCACGAGCGTGCATGAATGGTTTTCTGAGATCTAGATGAATACTGTGCACAGGTTTGAGACAATGTGGAAACAGTGCAGACAGTGGAATATGATTGAATGTGCAGAGTGGGCTCTTACCTTTGACAGGAAACTGGAACGGTTCTTTGGTGAGATCTGGACACTCCACAACACTCACCTGAACTTCTGCAAAGTTGTCCTCCAGTCCTGCTTGTAATACTGTAACCAGCCAAAATATCTGCATTACTCTCCCTTTGTGAACATCCTCTTTTATAAGCATGTTTATCACAGCTGAAGCTCTTACCTCCGCGCAGCTCCTCGAGATCTGGAGCGTGCAGCTCGACCCTCACAGTTTTACTGATGTCTGCCATGACTGTGGGTTACTACTGTCCTGGGTGACTCTGCCTGTAAACTGCTAGCAATGCAGGAAAAGTCGATGGTTGGAGCGGGCACATTTACTGTTTGGTTAAAGTTTAACCAAAGAGTAAACACTAGCAAGATAGTTCCTGTCCTAGACTTCCTCGTCTATGCATTACCAGTAAAACTGGCAAAATAGATAGATAGATAGATAGATAGATAGATAGATAGATAGATAGATAGATAGATAGATAGATAGATAGATAGATAGATAGATAGATAGATAGATAGATAGATTCAGGTGTCCAGTAGTTCATGCTTAATAATAATAACAATAATAATAATAATAGTTCAAACATAGATAAAACAAAGTATATGTATTTTGTTCATGAGTAATATTGTAATAAGTCAGTTGTATAATATAAACAACTTATATACTTGTTATAGGTGATATTTATATCAATTTATATATTTATCTTATAAATTCATACCGTCCAATTATTTTTATTATTATTTTAATTTCAACAACTTAATTGTTTCAATTTAAAGGTCAACTAAAGGTCATTCTGGAGCTTTCATCTCACGGTCTTCCTCATCTGTCTGATTCTAATTACGCGCTTATGTCATGTTCACTGGTTTTTAACAACTTGAATTTATTGTGGGAATCGGTGCAGACGAAAGCGGAAGTAGAAAGGAGTGAAACCGCTTGTTTCTGTGTATGACTTTACCTCCTCTTTGGTGATTGGTCATATGATGAATTGTCACGTTGTTGACGTATATCCACTTCCTGGTTGTGCTGAAAACACTCGTGGTGTGTGTTGTTGTATGTGTTTGTTGTAGCGCAGCTGCGCGACATTAAAGAAAGTGTTTGGTTCATTTTAACATCATGTTTCAGCTGCAGAGCTTCAGTTAGACCGATCACACGCGTCCTGAGCCTCTTCCTCGTTGGAGGAACCAGGAGGATTCAGTCTCCTACGGCTTCCTACCAAAGACCTGTTGCTGAGCTCCACAATGACCGGAGTGCATAAACCTTTACAATGCACTCAGACAGACGCCATTGTTGAAGCTCTTTCAGCGGAGTCGTGCCACATTGTTCTGGAAACATCTCCCCCAGACTATGTGGAGAAAATATCGCGGTATCTCGAGTCTTCGGTGGGACATGGCGGACAGGATGCAGGACCTAATGACCCAGCCGAAGAAGAAAGGTAAGGATGCCTCTCACATGTGATCGGTGATGCTCCTGCTCCTCCTGCAGCAGCACGAGGACGCTCCAGTCTGACCTCCTGCACGTGTAACTGTGTCTCTGCAGTGATTCAGGAGACAGTCTGTTCATCACTCAGAAACCAGTACCTGAGGCTGTGAGGTCACGGAGACGGTGTCGCTACAATCTGAAGTCAGAAAGTGGAGATGACCTTTCATCGTCCGACTCCCACGAAGAATCCAGAACTGCCAAAAGGAGACAAGCGAAGAGAATAAGACCTCCAAAGTTCAGTTTCCCTTTCCTCACTGACAGGAAGTCAAAGCACAGGAGCACTCAGTTATGTGCAAGGCAGAGCACAGCCCTGCACGTAAGGACAACAGTACTTCAATAGATATTATATATGTGTGTATGTATACGTATAACAATCTTCCTCTTTACAGAATTATGCGATGGGCGGCTTCCTCAGATGTGTCAGAGAGCTGTGGCAGAGCTACCAGCAAGAAGATGACGTGCAGTCGTCTTTACCAACAGTCGACATGGACGGGGAGAACATACCTCCGTTGTCAGAGTGAGTTTATTTCCAGGGATAATTATGTGTTTGAAAAATCCATCCACACCACCTCCACCACTAGCTGTTGATGAATCTCTTATCTACGGTGGCCCTGAGAGCTCAAAACACATTCAAATAGACAAAACATAAACAACTCCAGAAAACACACACACACACACACACACAGGCAAAAAATAACTTAAAAAAAGTGATGAACCTGGATGGTCCTACATCCAGCAGACTGGATCATTGTAACTCTCCTGACTGTGTCCTGTCTGCCCCCAAGACGAGTTATCAACCAGCTACGTGAATCAGAAGCGTGCCGCCTGATTACTGACCAGGACCAGAGGGAGAGAACACATCACACCTGTTTTTAAAGTCTTCATTCGTGGCCTTGCCTTTAAATCACGTCATTGTTGTGTTTGACAGGCTGTCGATGTACGAACCAGGACGAATCTCTGGTCCTTTAATTGTTCCAAGTATCACGATGAAAAAACAGATGAGGCAGCTTTTAGTCTCAGTCTGACCAAAGATCTGATCAAAGCTCAGTGATGATGTCTTTAAACTTGAAACCCACCTCTTCAGCCTGGCTCTTTATTATATTTACACAGCCATTATTTCAGAATTTCCTTTATTTATTTATTGTATTTATGTTTTGAAATGTTTTGCTCTGTCTTATACTTTTTTGTTGTTTTGTCTTTTTATCTTTTTTTATGATCTATTATATATTATCTATTTCATTAGTTTTATCACATTTTGATCATGTTTATTTTTAATGTGCATTAATCTCATATGTTTGGACTGAGCTGTTTTAGCAGTCACCTGCAAAGCTCTTTGAATTGTACTAACCTGCATATGAGATTCTGTACAAATAATGATTGATTGATTGATAATAAAACACAATTATTTTGTTACAGAGAAGAAGAAAGGTCAGAAAGTGAAGACATCAAAGTGGTCGTAAGTGTTATATTAAAACTAAGAAAAATGAATAGATCTCAAAGCTGTTTTTGAATGTGGACTTATCGTGTGTGTGTGTGTGTGTGTGTGTGTGTGTGTGTGTGTGTGTGTGTGTGTGTGTGTGTGTGTGTGTGTGTGTGTGTGTGTTATCTTACAGGAGAGGAAATGTTTTGTCGCACCTTCAAAATCAAAGTGCTCACAGCCCTGGTACACTCCAGGAAAGAGAGACTTCGAGGTGAAACGACAAAGAAGTTCACAAAGAGTTCGACAAGAAGGAACGTCACAAGATAGACAAAGGAAAAAGTTGCATAAAATACTAGCGAAAAGGTCCACGTCCAGGGTTACAGCACCGTCTCCAGACACAGAGAGCTCTGATAACGGGGATCCTTCTCATAGAGTTCTGACGGAGAGAGAGACGAGTGATAAACACGTGACATGTGACAGAAGCATCGCGGCAAAGACTCGTCTTACCGGAGGAAACAAAGAGATTCTTCCTCAGGAAAAAGAAAGTGAGGAAGAGCTGTGTGGCGACAGTGATGCTACAATGTGTGAGGCGCTCGAACGGGGAAGTCCGAGGGAAAACACACTAAATGGCAGAGAACCGTGTCCAAATGTAACAGAGCCTCCAGCTGATGTTTTCTATACGGACGGTCTGTCAGAGACAGGACAGGAAGAAGACGAACCTGAAAGCCAAAGTCTTCTCCAGAGTCTCCCGGACCTTATAAGTGACACTAATAATGATAAAACCAGAGTAAAGAACAAGAAAAAAGCAAAGGGAGATGATGACAGTGTAGAAGGAGGAAGGGGCCAGAGTCATAAGGAGCCTGAGGGTCTGCACGCTGCAGCGTCTGTGACTGTGGAGGAGGAAGAGACTCCCAGCCCGTCTGAGGATCATCCAGCAGAGCCTCCGGCCTCGCAGAGCAGCGACCAGACGCAGCTAAGTGAAGACAATCCCTCACATGATGATATCATACCGAGACAGGAGGAGAGACTCAGTCCTGATTCAAAACAGATGAAGAAGAAGAAGAGAAAAAAGAAGAAGGCAGCAGATAACATTAGAAAGGAGGAGGATGGAAACTTAAAATCTGATGTGAGATCAGAGAATGATTCTCTGTTTTCAGTGACATGTAACATGGTGAATGACGGCAAGGAAGAGAAGAAGAAAAAGAAAAAGAAGGAAAGAAGTGTTGGGGATGATGAGGGCGTTGATCAGTTAATACCTCTGAATGAAGATGAGACGGGGAGGAAAAAGAAAAAAATGAAAAAAGAAAAGCTGATTGTAAATATGGAGGAATATGAAGAAGAGGAAGCACTGGCTTCAGATCGACCTCTGTCGTCAGAGAGACCGTTGGAGGAAAAGGAAAATAGTGATGCTCCTCGAGAAACATTAGAAAAGAAAAGAAAAAAGCAGAAAAAGAAGCAGCTGTCGGCTTCTCACGAGGAAGCTGAGGTCGGAGTAGACAGTGGTGCAGATATGAGCTCGAATAATGATGTAACCTTGGAAGGAAGTACAAGACAGTCAGTGAAGAAGAATAAGAGGAGGGAAAGTATCTTTGAGGGGGAAGATATTTCTAGCACCCCTGACAAAAACAAAAAGGTTAATGATGCAGAAAATCCCCAGAAAACAGACGAGGTCCCCGACGACCAAGATGCTGAACTGGTGTCTAAAAAGAAGAAGAAGAAGAAGAAGAAGAGGGAAAGTATCTGTGAGGGGGAACATATTTCTAGCACTCCTGACAAAAACAAAAAATTGAATAATGCAGGAAATTGTCAGAAAACAGACGAGGGCCCTGACGACCAAGACACTGAACTGGTGTCTAAGAAAAAGAAGAAGAAGAAAAAGAATGAAATGATTAGCAGAAATGTCTCAGAGGATGCTGTGACACAAAGCGATGATTCAGTGTCTGTGCGGAAAAAGGAAAAGAAGAGGACCTCTTCCTTCCTCGCTGCTGATGCAGAGGAAAAAGAGGCTCAAACGCACGATGACAAAACATCTGTAGCTGCTCATGTCTGGGGCGCAGAAAGGCCTGGAGTCAGCGCTGGTGAGTTTCAGACCGAATCAGCAGAAATCGCTGGAAATTTGGAGACATCTAATGATGGGGTGAGGAAAAAGAAAAGGAAGAGAAAGATGTCGATGGTGCAGGAGAATGTTGAGGAGGGTCACAGGCAGGATGTTAAAGAACCAACCGACACATGTGAGAGCGCTTTGCCTGAAAACACTGACACGGGGGTAAAAAGAAAAAAGAAACGAAGGAGAAATGAAAGTGAGTCAGTGACCCCCATGGAAAGATTAGACGGTGCAGCTGAAGCGGGATGTCCTGCAGCTGATGAGGCCACGGTGTTGAAGAAGAAGAAGAAGAAGAAGACACAGAAGAGTCCACCAGCTGCCACTGACGATGCTGAATCAGAGGAAGCTATGCTGAAAAACTGCAGCTCAGTTTCACACAAGAGAAAAGACAAACACTCGACTTCTGCTGCAGTCACAAAGGAAATAGACGGTGACAGCGCTGAAATGTCTCATGATGGTGGAACCTCTGACAAAACGTCCAAGGAAACACTGAACATGGCTGAACCCGCTTCCCCATCTTCAGAAACACCTGGAAATCCAGAATTAAATCATGTGAGGGAAAAGAAAAAGAAGAAAAAAGTAAAATCCACTGATAATGTTTTGCTTGAGAGGAAACTGTCGACTGAATCTGCAGAAATAGAGACACCTAAATCCAAAAAGAAGGAAAGAAATAAGACAAGTGTCCCCAGCTTCATGTCCAGCAGCCCTGTGTTGTCACAGTCTGAGGTGTCCTCCTCGGACTGCAGCAGAAAAAACAAACCCAAAAAGGCCAAGAGGAGACTTCATAACCCAAGTGAAGACTTCTTCTCTGATTATTAGAGTGAACTTGTTGTTGGGAGTTCGACCAGTGGAGAGAAATTCTCCCCAACGACGGAAACACGTGAAACAACTGCAGCAGCTACAAACGACATGAAGCTGATGTTTTTAAGAGACTGACGGTGTCAGAGTTAAAACGTTGACCATGAAGCCGTGAGGCTTTCACAACCACTTTGTTTTGTATCAAAGCATATGTACCAACACGGCTCTCGACCTTTGTGGAGTTGAGATGAACTCTGGAGAAATAACAACGTGCTAAAATCAACCATAGAGATACTTTTTCTTTTACTTTTTACCCAAAATGAAAGTTAAATAAAAACAGTGGGAGTGTTACAGTATGAGGAGGAAAAAAGTTCATGAATAAATCAAATTATATAAAATATTTATAATCCCTCTGTTTCTGAACAAAATCTCAGAAAACCTGAATCTTTTTTTTATGTTTTTGAATTCAACATGTAGCCTGACACCTAATGGGCATGTGAGAGAAAAGGCTTCATTTATTTATTATTTTAACAATGTTTTGTTGCTCTCAGTGTCATTTTTCCTGGTCCTTGTTTTGTTTTGAGCGTTCTTCTGTACCTTTTTAAGAAATGAGAGACATTTTTATTTGATAATTCAAAGTCAGGAAGAAGTCCCGTGTTGATTTATGAGACGTTGCACTGTCGTACAAACCAACTGCTGCTAACAGAAGTTAATGGTGCTTGGGAACTTCAGCTTTCTTCACTGCTGCAGGAACCTGTTCACTCGAACTGTTCACACCTGTTCGCAGGCTTCATCTGAGGTGAGAACTATGTGTGAGGTCAGCAGGTGACGCTGTTCCACTGCTGTTGGTAAAACACTTTTATTAACTGGTGTTTAACTTGTGATCTGTGTCTTACAGGCACGGTTCACTTTTGACAAGCATATGTGCTTAATGTTATATTTATATTGTACATTATATATTTAGAGGCGTCAAGGTTTAACATCATCTGACTTTTCTACTTGTGTTCCTGTACTGTGAACGCCATGAATGTAATAAATCCTACAACCTCTAGCAACAGTTGTATTGTGGGTTATTTGTTATTTATGCTTCAGCGACAGTTTGTTTTAGTCCTAAGGAGGTGATATACTGGTAATCATGACAACTGTGATAATTGATATTGTGTTAATGATACACAAATGATTATACAGGGTCTCGGATGTTTGGCCTTTTCCTTTTCACAGTCCGTTACTTGTAGTTTTACTTTTTGTTCACTTTTGTACTGTTCTGATCACAGACCCTCTCTGCACTCCTGAGTCTAATTCATTTGCCACAAACTACACAATAAACTCAATTTAATACGAGTTTTACTGATGGTTTTGATTTTTAAAACAACTTTTCTGTAAATATCATGATAATATGGTTATGGTGAATTGTTTTGTTACAGCTATACTCCTAAACCGCAGCACAACACAGGATTATGGAGCTTTACATGCCGAGAAATTGACATTATGGAAAAAGAAACGCACACCGTTTTATTTTGAAGGTAATAACCGGAAGTGATGTATCACGTCATTTGTAGCTTTAGTAGACCAGCCGTAAATACTATAAAAAGGCAAGAATGTTTGAATACAGTTTATTTTGGAAGATCTCCGCCGGAAACGAGTAGTAAATAATCCGCGTGGGTTTGTCGGTGATAGGTAAACAATGGGAGGAACCTTGTTAACCAGAGTTTGGGCTCCAGCTCGAGATGTCGTGCACAACTCAGCGCATTTTACGCACGGTGACTGACCACAACAAGCCAGCGGGCACGTTACGTAAGCGCGCAGCCACAGCAGGCATTTAAACAGAGTCTGTGGAGCTCCAGCGAGAAAACTTTTCCTCTGCTGCTGAAGCCTCAGTCCGACACCAGCGTGTCTCCACCCGCTCTCTGCACACCTGTCTCCACCATCCAGACATGTCCTCCTACAACAACAGCGCGTGTTTCAGCGAGGCCACGAGGGTCGCTATTTTCGGTGGCACGCACGGGAACGAGATGTCAGGCGTGACGCTCGTGAACCTGTGGATGAAGAACAGCGCCGAGGTACAGAGGAAGAGGGTCGAGACCAAACCCTTCATCACCAACCCGAAGGCTGTGGAGAAGTGCACCAGATATGTGGACACGGACCTGAACCGAGCCTTCACCCCGGAGAACCTCAGGTAACCACGGACACGGTGTAGCTGCTGCTGTTGTTGTTGTTGTGGTTGTTGTTGTTGTTGTTGTTGTTGTTGTTTGTATCTGCCGTCACATATGTTGAATGGAAACTTTTTCATGTAGCGGATCCATAAAACAGACTCATAATTACAACAGACTCTCATTTGCTTTTACTGTTTTGGTTTTGAGCTCAGTCTTAGCGTGTGTGTGTGTGTGTGTGTGTGTGTGTGTGTGTGTGTGTGTGTGTGTGTGTGTGTGTGTGTGTGTGTGTGGTGGGTGCTGGGGGGGGGGCGCACGTGCATACCCACACTGGCTAGTGTTATTTATGTAGCTACATTTTATTATTGTGGCTGATGTTTTTGGGAATAAAATGATTAATATCAAATGGATTGTTGCCCTGGAGACCAGCTGGAGTCTCGTTCAGGTGGTCTGTGTCAAAGCTGGTGGAAATGTGTTGGAAATGTCGTGACAATTTATGTAACGTTATTGACACATTTGACACCGTGTGTGTGGAAATATCAGAGTTGTTTAGACAACATGTGGTTTACACAATGGAACAGAAAACAACACGGTGTGAAGGGAGAGAAACGTAAAGAAAGGTCGTATCACGCTGAACTACAGGCAGCGGGTAATCTCGTAAATCAGGACTTTGGTCTAGATATTCAGACAGTAAACAGCCTCTGTTATTATCACAGGTAGGGTAGTGTGTGTTTACCATCAGCCATACCCCCCCACCCCCCACCCCACCCCTCTTGTTACCCCCCCCGCCCCTCTGCCAATACAGCAGAGCAGTGTGTCCCCTCCTCCCGGACTTCAGCTGACTGTCAGCCAGCAGGAAAAACGTGAGCGGAACGTGACCGAGCTGCAAATGATCTAAGACGATTTTTTTTTTTTTATTCCTTCTATTTGGTGAGCTCTATAGTGGAAATGAGCTCTTACGCAAACGCTGGCTCATATATTCAGTGCGCATGAACTCACACAACAGCCTATTTACTAATGTGGTTGGATAACAACACAGTCTCCCCCTATTCATAAATCATCACCCTGTATTAACATTCCCAAGGTTATTGTAGTGTATGTGTGTGTGTGTGTGTGTGTGTGTGTGTGTGTGTGTGTGTGTGTGTGTGTGTGTGTGTGTGTTTGTGTGTGTGTGTGTGTGTGCCACAACATTTATAGATTTAGATTTAATCTTAGCCTTTTTTACTCTGGTAACATTGATAATCCTGTTACTTTCCAGTTTAAGATTCTAAAAACTCAGTTTACACAAAGTGACGCCTTATTAAAGATAAAAGCTGTAAATTGTGCTGTAACTGTAAATGGCACCACATTGACCAATTACACCATTTAGTTCTAATTACATCAATAACAATGATCCAGTTACATAATAATATAATCCTGAGGGGGTCGTCTGTATAATGAGTAATACTTGTGTTTCTAATGGTTCTATATTTTTACTGAAGTATAATTTTGAGTGATGGAGTATTTTAGAAACAGAAGTGACGGTGACAGTGTAGTGTTATTATTACAGGGTTTAAATGCTGTATTTGAGTGAAATGGTTGAGAGAGTTCGGATGACGTGGCTGAAGTTATTCTGTCACTGCCTCGTGGTGCAAATGTTTAATGACCTTTATGGATCTTCTCAGCAGCTGAAGCTGACAAACTGCTTGGCCTCTGTGAAGGCAACATATAAGAAGATTAACCACATGGAGAGTCTTTCTAAAAACAGCCCGCTGTGTCCTTTTCTTCACCTTAAACAGGCAGACAGCTCTTCCTCTTATTTAGTGTCTGTGTGTCCTCCCAGTTGAAGTGAGTATTTTGGAGTCCACGTCATCAGCTGCAGCTCACACTATGCTTGTGTACTGATGTCCAGACAATGGCAGATATTTGCTGAAAATGGGGTCTAAAGAGCAGATGTGAGGGAGGCGAGACAATATGTGCAGCAGAGGTACTATTCTACAGTAGCTTGGAGAATGTCCTGGACTAGTGGTTATTTTGAACTGCTTTGAAAGAGCTAAGAGAAAAAAGGGGCAGCTCTCATTCTCTGCTCATAGTGCAGACAATGAAAAAAAAAGCAAGTTTAGCCTGGGGACAAAACAAAGTTCTCAAGGATCCCTTGTGCAGACATGCATGGATGAAGAAAGCAGATTAAATTTTCTTCTTAACACTCACAAAAGGAGGCCAATGTCCTGGTTTTCCTGCATAGAGTTAATGGCTACTGTGACTTTCTGCCATTAGAAATGAGGTTGTACCATGGTAATAATCTACAGGTCATTAGCAGTTATTAATGTTTTCCTATTGTTCACATGTGAAGAGAAACCATACATTCCCCACAGTTACTGTGTTAACTTGGAGGTTGTTGCTCACACAGGTTTTTCCACTGTGGTTCAACAGTTCAGTGAAAGTGTCACAGAGCCTGTAGGACACGTAGACGCCGCTGTGTAAATCATTAACACGCTTCTAAGCTTTCTTCATCATTCTTCCTGCGGCTGAATTGTCTGATAAGATGCTTTCTAATGCTGTGCGTGTGCGTGTGCGTGTGCGTGTGCGTGTGCGTGTGCCCTGCAGTGCCCCGGGTGGAGATGGCTTGCCCTATGAGGTTCAGAGAGCCCAGGAGATCAACAGGATATTCGGACCTAAAGGAAGCCCAGAGGCCTACGATGTGATCTTTGACCTCCACAACACGACGTCCAACATGGGCTGCACTCTGATTCTGGAAAGCTCCAAAGACCACTTCAATCTGCAGATGATGAACTACATCAAGGTGACAGCCTGGAGGACGTAGGAGTTGTTAAACGTTACGCCACAAACACACTCGCGCGCTGCAGCAGTCAACCTGCAACACCAGCTGTCCTGAGGCCCTGCTGTCACTTTTGTAAAATAGGCTAAATGAAAGGTGAAATTTATCACCAGATGTCAGTGAAAATATAAATAACACGTGTTGCTGCAGATAATTTATACACAGCACAGTATGCAGGACGTCAAGACACTTTAGTTTGAGGACAACTTCACAGAATCAAAGACAGCTCTCTGGGTCTCCAGTTTCCTCTCGCTTCTGTCCGAGTCAATGTTTTCCTAAAACGAGGTCTCTCTGGGGAGATTGAGTTAACCTGTGTAAATGACAGAATGATCTGTTCACCTTTACGTGTTGGACGAGCTCATTTAAAAGATCAACCATCCAAACACGCCAGAGGGACGCACGCTGCCCTCCATTTTCTGCTTTTAGCCACAAAACTCATGATGAACTTTGTTCTGTTTTGTGCACAATCATAAAATGTGTCATTATTATTATTTCAATGACAATAAACATTTACATAACATTTGGTTTGAGAGATTAGTATAATTACTTATCTTCTTATCTTATGTATTATTATAGATTGAATATGTTGTACTAAGTCTGTTTCTGGCTCTTGTTCCATTTCTTGCTCTTCAACTTAAAACAAAGGGAAGCAGAGAAACACCAGGGAACAAAAGAGGAGCCAAAGGCAACACTCTCTTTGTTACTGTGAGCAACACAGCTCATGAGAACTGTGTTCACAACTTTTAGAAACACAAAGTGCTGCACACACAGACACACAGATAGGAGGTCGACTTGAGAAATCACCCACTTACCAACCTATTGTACTATTACCAAGCATCAGTTGTTTAATGACTCGTTTCTTGGCGCAGTGTTCGATAACAAAGTGAACTTTGAGTTCTCTCACAGACGTAGTCGACAATCATTCTTCTGTTCAGAAACTCAGGAAGGATTTCTGGACTTGTTTCATGAACAGCCGTGTGAGAATCAAGTGGGAAAATATCCTTCAAATCTAATCTGACTCGAACCGTTTACAACTTTAACACAGTTGGACGTTTTTATCCACAGCGAGTCTCCTGATAAATCACAGTCGGCGCACAAAATGACTTGTGTGAATAAAGATGTATTTTCTGGTTTCCCATTGGCCGCTCTGAGAGTCCACCGACACGCAGCTGATTCATGCACATGGTCACTGTGTTTGTGTTTGTCATTGAGTGTGTGTCATGTTTGTTCTGGAGTGAGCTGTTGCAGATTTAATTTTCCGTTCTGTCGAGCAGAACCATGAAGCAGTCGCTCACAGCTCGGTCTGTCCGAGACACTTTGGCTGGTGTGCAGCACGTGACTGTGTGAAGGTGTGTTTCAATCTGCCGCTGAGATCTTGTTCTTGTTGCTCTTGTGTTACAGAAAGCCATCGCTCCGGCCAGTTGTCTTGTTCTGCTGAATGAACACCCTCTTCTGAAATATTCCACTTCACGCTCTGTTGCCAAGCACCCTGTGGGTGAGTCTCTCAAGTCCAGCCAAACGTGTCCAGGGACACCGGCAGGGGCGGGGTTAGAATTGACTGGGGGGGGGGTCGGGGTCAACTAGGACATTTATAAAATGAATAAATATGTGCCATGACTCAACTTTGGTTCTTTCCAATAACAACTTTTAATTAATTCTCTAATATTTCACTGTTCTTACTTGTTTCTGTTTTTATTTTCATTTACATATTTTATCATCTGCTGTCTTTGAATTATTGATTTTCATTGTCCGTCAATTTGCCCTTATTTTACTGTTCTATTTGATTCTTTATTGTTAAGCACTTTGACCTACATCTCTTGTATGAAAAGTGCTCTATAAATAAAGTCTATTATTATTATTATTATTATTATTATTAATGAACTGTATATTATTAATAGTTACATTGTTATTCACTTTAATGAACAAATGGCAGATAAACCATTTTAAATATTCAAAAATACAAATAAGAAATACAAATAGCTGCTATTTGCAGACATGCACAGATTATAACAAAACATTTAATCATAAATTTTCATCTTTGTGTTAATTGTTTTGTGTGTTCGCCGTCCTCTTGCATCTCTTTGTACTTGTTTGATCGCCTTTCCAACAAGAAGAGTTCACCACGCTTCATACAGATGCTGCCGGGCCCATTCAGTAATTTGTCCATGATAAAAAATGAGCCAACTACCTATCACCGTCTGACTCCGGATGGGGGGGGCAGTGGACCTGGACAGTGGACACAGAATGTGACATTAAAGACATTCCTGATTCCTGCATTCAGTTGGTAGAATACAGTTTTACGTGTGTAAACATGTCCTCTGGTTGTCTGACTGCAGGTCTGGAAGTGGGTCCTCAGCCTCAGGGTGTTCTGAGGAGCAACATCTTTGAAGCCATGAGGGTGATACTGAAACACGCCCTGGACTTCATCGAACTGTTTAATGAAGGTAGGACAGACGCACCACAGCAGCTTAAAGCCTGAAGCTGTAACATACCACAGGTGCAGCAGTGTGTGGCGTTCAGAGTCGTAGGGTTCTACAGGATTATGTCAAAGCAGTTGAAACTGAAGCTCATTGTTCTTAAAGTTTGCATGAAATTTTAAAGTATTAAACTTGTTTCTATAGAATTTTCACCTGTGGATGACTAATATGATTCGTAATGTGTTATGTAATAAGAAAATCAGTTGTTTGCAGTCAGTCTGCCCGCATGTCCGCGTCATTGTGACAAGAAGCATTTTGTGTCTATGGGTGCTCGTCTGATTCATCCAGATGTACACACACTCACATCTCTAAATTTATCTGCATCTGGCTCATCACACCTCCGCTCTGCTCCCTAAGGCACGGAGCGATGTTTGCAGTGATGAGGTGCAAGCAGCTTTTCCTTCCCCTTTTTTACGTAAACAAGCAGTGTGTGCCAAGTGTGAGTTGCAGTCTGTTGGTTTTCCCTGACTGGCCTGCTGTTGAATGGCCTGCTTGTTGGGAGTTGGTCAGTTTCCATGTCGTTAGAGTCTGGCTGCCAATGCTGTTGTAATCTTCTGTCGTGGGGCCACACTGGTGCTGATGAATGCTCTGGCACGGTGATGAATCGGTGTTCCTGCGCTCTGAAGCCGAGCAGCGCGAAGAAGAAACGACTCATTTAGCAACAACAGACGCTGTTGTTGCAGTTTAAAATGTCTCCCTCTGAAGAACAACCTTCATGTACATTCAGTGGGAAAACTGTGGTGACTGTCACAACATGTGTCCGTTTTACCCTGTGCTGCCTCCTGCATATCAATACAGCTCCCAGTTTTACTTTTACAAGCTCATTTGAGCATCTACTTTCTTAACGTCCGAGCTCCGCCAAACACCACGCCACTTCCTGTGTGACTTTGGCACCGCATGGCACCGTCCTGCTATTGTACTGTAATATTTTACTAACAACATTTTATTGTTTTCAATGAAACAAGGCACGTCCTTATATATGTGACAGCACTTTTCATTCATTGTATTTAACCTACTACTACCTGCACGTTACTGTCTTTGCTCTCGTTTGTGTGTGTGTGTGTGTGTGTGTGTGTGTGTGTGTGTGTGTGTGTGTGTGTGTGTGTGTTCATGTTGTGTGCACCCTGTCACTGAAGGAATGCAGTGTTGTTCCTTTCTACACTGAGTTTTGGAGAAAATGACAGTAAATTCTCCCTGTGAACACTGAATCTCCAACATGCATGGTGGCAGAAATGTGCATAATCGTTAAGTTAATGCTCTTCCGGTCTGTTTCTGTGGAGCAGCAGCTGTATCAGTACCAAAGCTGATATTCATCACATTTCAGAGCTCAGCTCCTTTCAGGATATATAGAAAAAAAAATCCCAATCTCCCCTGAGGGCTCTGTGTTTTAAATGTTTAGTGTTATTACACTCTGCTATGAATAAGAGCGTTTAGGTTCCCATCTTTCGTTCAGTGTTATTTACTGACATTCATTCTTACTACATTGTCTCTTGTGTATTTTTTTCTTTGAAGTCTTCAAACTCAGATGTTGATTGTCAAATGATTTGGAAGAGCATCTTTTTCATCACATCATCACACAGAATGTATCTCTATCCTCATGGACTAGATTTAATGAGGGTGAGATCGTCTCCAGATTATTGCAGCTTTTGTATAAAATCTGGATATAAACGCGACTAATATTCACACGGTCTTGACCAGCAGTTTTCTTTTAATGCAGGGATAAACTTCTTTCACACACTCAGAGGGTTTAATCTTGTTTTTCTTTTGAAGAGTTATTGTTCAAGGATTAAGATTCTTATTTCTTTTATTTAAAACTTCTTTTTTTTTTTTTCGCCTCTCTTGTTAGTGGAAAATAATTGTGCTTCTTTTCCATGGGTGGTTTGAACAATGGAGATGTTGTTTTCTGTGTTGTCAGGCATGGAGTTCCCTCCCTGTACGGTGGAGGTGTTCCGGGTCTCAGAGAGGATCGATTACCCCAGAGATGCCAACGGAAACATCATTGCCATGGTGCACCCCAATCTGCAGGTGAATATAAGCCTTCGCTCACTCGACCATGTATCTGACCCACTGAACCTGCAGATTTGAGTCGTTATGAAACAGGAAATGAGACATCTTTGGCTGATGTGAGAATATATTGTTTTAGTTTGAGCAACACACTCAAGTTACTCTCCCTGTGGTCATTGCTTGTTGTTGTTTCAGGACGGCGACTGGGAGCCGCTGAACCCCGGTGACCCTATGTTCCAAACGTTTGACGGAAAGACCATCCACTACCAGGGCTCCGGCACCGTCTATCCCACTTTTATTAATGAGGCAGCCTATTATGAAAAACAACAGGCGTTTGTAACCACCAGGCGAGAAACCTTGGTAGCAAGTGCCATCAGAAAAGCATGAAAACCGCTCTGTGAGGCTAATGGCGATCGTTAATATATGTTAGCCACAGCAACAATCTGTGTATGGATGTTGCACTTTGTTCTGTTAGAAACCGAACAGACTCTGCTCACATAATGAATAGATACCATCTTTTACACACTGATTTCATTTTTTATGCATTTACTATCAGAAAATCAATTAACTATGCAAAGAATATTTGTGGAGGCTTTGCAAAGAGTCACTGTGAAAGTCTTTGATCTGAAGACTGATATATTGTTGTGGTAAGTATTTACAATACTGTTCTTATTTAAAAATCTATTTACATTACATCAACTAAGTTTTTATAATATTAAAGGCCAGGCCTGATCATTGAAGGCTTATAAATCATTATACAAGTTTCCTACTGCTGCTCAGGAAGGCCGTTGAGGATCATAACCTGCAACTTTTGACCCAAAACTGTAGTTGTTTGTCTTCCTCTGAAAATATATTTGTAACATCTTTAGCAGGGTGTTTGTGGCCTTTGATACGACCTACCTGTAACTCTAGTGGTTGCATCCGTGGTGCTGTCCTATTGTTGCCTTAATGGAGATTTCTGACAAAACTGCACAGCAAACATGGGGAGGAATTTGTAGATTATATGTGTTGAATAACAAGACATTATTTTGATAAGAAATTGTATATGTCCAAATGGGATGCAGTTTGAAACGTGTTTTATAATAATATATTTGTGTCTATTTTGATATACTTGTACTGTATGTTTGGTTTTAAGTGATGTATAGGATTTGTTGAATCACGGGAAAGCATATGTACTTTCTAATGTTTTTACGTCTTTGTTGTCTCAAAGTGCGTCGCTGTGGTCTTACAGTAATTCCTTTTTCATTCAGCAATATTTTTGGTAGCACCATTTATATGATTAGTGAAGCTCACTGTCCTTGAAGTCCTGTGGAAATGATCCAATCAATAAATGTAGTACTATGCTGCGCTGTGCTGTGTTATTGTTTGCAGATGGAGCCCATCACACTGACACCACCACATACTTACACCTGCAGCCACAAGAGGGCACCACGCACCCACTGATTTACCCTCTCCACTTGTGACTCACTCTGCTGCAGCAAAACACCACCATCACTCCCCTTGTCTCAGAGACACAGACCTACAGTACAGATCAAATGTACAACCCAATTTGAAAGGTCCCAATTTTACACTTTCCCTGTGTTTTCTTTGAATATTTAAATATTATCGATATTTGATATAAGAAGACATATTTGTGGTTTTAAGAACCAAGAACCGTCTCAGTGTAGATTTATGTCTCCTCTCTCAGGCTTCTCTCTGGAGCTCTATAGCAACAGGTCTGGGAGCCAATCAGAAGAGAGGAGGCTCTGAGCCTCTCGGTCGACTGTTTGGAATCGTAACTTCTATACAGTTTATTTAAATACATATTAATGCATGTGTTGAAAGTCTAAACCAAACCTTGTTCAGCACACAATGTGCTGTTATTGATATCCTCAGCATAATGTATACAGTATGTTGCATGTGCAGTGTTTATAGAGGACACAGAGGTGTACTGCAGCATAACTGGAGATTTTATTTGTGTGTCATCCTGTTAGTGTTTGCCTCACACTCCCGGTTGCTTCTGGTTCGCAGCTATTAATTCCACTCACCAGCTAAATGAGACGTGTCGGAAATCCAGGACATCTGGAACTGAGAATGAGAGAGGGAGGCTGAGAGTATGTTCGAGAGTGGTGTGTGAGATATCACAAAGAAAAACACAACTGCATACACACTGTCGCTGTCACTGTATCGCTGCATTCCTTTATTTTAATGTGCGCCTTTGGTTAATGAAGTTTGTGTACATTTGATGCCTGATGAATGAAGGCACTTTGGGAGCGAGGTGTAAACACAACTGACACAAACAGTGTGAAAACACCACTGAGCTAAAAGCCACCAAACCCTGATATGAAACATTCTTATCAGTGAAGCATGAGAGGTGTGAGCGTCTCAGACTTCTGCTTTCTACATGCTGACTCTACTGAACACTTGTGGCCCGTACATTTACTGCTACTTCATGTCCAGCTTGTGAGTAATAATTTAGTTTCACAACTACAGGCTGGTCATGGCTGCTCTCGTCTATTCATTACAGTAACTCAATCAGGGCTCTCAGACCCGCAGCGAGCGCTGATCAATGATCCCCTCTGGCCACTGGAAGCTTTTAGGAGAATGATGTTTCAGTTCTGGGCAGGGATCCAGACAGGCACTCGAAAATACCAAGCGTCCATCTCTGCCTCCACCCTCCCATGTGTCTCTGTAGTGTCTCTTGTAGCATCTCTTCTGCTGTATAACATTACAACTCTGTGTTACTGGAAGTCTACAGCTTGGCTGCTCACCAAGTTTTTATCTGGACGCAGCTGCATGTTTCCTTCTGAGATTCAAGTGATCAGATTTCCCTTTTACTCCTTTGTGCCTTTGAGACGGGCGTGTCAGTGATGATGGTTATTGACCTGAAAATCAAACGTGCTCAACGTTAAATGTACGTAAAGTATGTGAAACCTTTGGATTTACCTGGTTTTCTGCATTGGTCGGTCACAGATACAACCATTAAACTTTCACAATGCATGGTTGAAAAAGTAAGTGAGCCCTTAGATTTAATAACTGGTCAAACCTCCTTTGGCAGCAACAACCTCAAACAAGCTTTTCCAGTAGCTGCTGATCAGACCTGCTCAATGTTCAGGAGGAAGTTTGGACCATTCCTCTTTAAAGAACTGCTTCAGATTCTCAGGATGTCTGCTGTGAATGTACTCTTCAGGTCATTCTACAGTAGGGCTGCACAATAGGCAAAAAAAAAAAATCATATTGTGATTATTTTGGCAGATATTGCAATTGTGCTATAACTCACATTTTCATTTGGATCAGTTTTTCAATTAATTGTGCAGCCCTATTCCATAGTAACTCTATTGGATTAAGGTCTGGGCTCTGTCATTCTGTAGATTTACCTCAATGTTTAGGGTCATTGTCCTGCTGCAGCTTCTCCTGCGCTTCATGTTCAGGTGGACACACACCCTGACATTGTCCTGGAGGAGACCTTGATTAACTTGAGAATTCATTTTCTCCTTGGTGATGTGGAGCTGTCCAGGACCAGAGGCAGCAAAGACCCAAATCATGACGCTCCTTGCACCTTACTTCTTCTTTGGGATAGTGTTTTCATTCTGATATGAAGTGCCTGTCTACACCACACATAGTGCTGTATGTTTTTCCCAAACAATTTTCATCAGGCCATAAAACATTCGTTTTAAACTTCAGGCATGTATGTGATGTTTTCTGGAGAGCAGCAGCTTCCTGCCATGGACACCATACTTCATGATGTGTGTGTGTGGTAGACTCATGAACAGAGATCTTAACCAGCTCCAATGATTCATTTGAGCCTTTAGCCTCTGATGTTCTTTGTTGAGTTATTGATCATTCTGCTTTGTGCTTTTTGAGTCATCTTAGCTGGACACCCACTTCTAGGGAGAGTAGCCACAGAACTAAAGCATGACTTTGTAAACCTTTCAGTCTGTAACTAATCTCTCCAATGCTAAATTTAAAACTATTGAACCAGTAAACATAAAGTAAATGTTTCCCTGGTGTGCCTCAAATCAAGTGGGTGGAAAAAGCCGAGGAGAAGGGGCATTTTTACAGAAAAAAAGATTCTGTGCCTCAGTAGCCTCAGTCAAAACAAGGATGAGATTGAGGATGTGTTTATTTACTGTAAGTTATGACATGTTTTTAAGCAACAAATGCACAAATGCGTATAAAATGCACTGATGTGTGCATGCATCTGCGTGGTGTTTGCTATGAGGCCTGAGAGAAGTAGCCTGAGAAACATGCACATTCAAGACTCCTCCCTTCCTTAACGTCAAACCACTGAAACCAGCAGCTAGAGGGAAGGAGACACAGTCTGTGCCCTCCTTTTACAGTAATGAAATGAATAGAAATTGGAGACCTTCCATGTGTGAAGCTCTTTTTATTATTAAAAAGAGCTTCACACATGGATCTGTGTAAACCCAGCTTTGCCATTTCACTGGATATTATGATATATATCAAATATCTCTTGATGAGACAAAAAATAAAGCTGACTGTGTTTTTAATGGTCAAGATCAGTTGTCTTAGTCCGGGATATCAAATGACATTTATCTGAATTCTGGTTTTACCCCTGATGAAGTAAAACCAGCTGATTATTGGAGAGACATGATACTTTATCAAGGCATTCAAGTAACACAAGCGGCAGTAAAGTTAACAGTGAACATAACACTAAGTTGTGACTGTTAAATACACATTTTACTTTAAGTGGATAAATCTGAACCTTTCAGCCTTTAGGTATTAGAATAATTTGTAAATATTCATCTATTATTTTTGAGCCAAACATTTTTATTGTGAAAAGACTAATTTATGATTTAAATAAGAATCCACACTTTCACTTTCATTTACACGAATATCAGAGAATTCTGAAAAATGTGAATAAAAGTGAGTTTAACCCACGAGGTAGGGGTGACGGTTTAAAACAACCAGATGAAGTCTCATTAACTGTTTCCACCTCACTGGCAGTTGTTGCATTTATGTGCTGTCGGAGCTTTTAATTTAATTATTACAGCGAATAAATATCCTGTGGTACTCGTCGTGTTATATATTTTATCAGGATAAAAGGAGTATGGAGAATTTATGGTAAAAATGTAGTTATAATACTATCATACACTGTCGAATTTCCGAAATTTGTGATAAATAATTTTTGTTTCTACATTCACTCTTTAATAATTTCTTGTGTTTTTTTTTTCTCGCCTCTTTGGTATTTCAATATCATCTAAATTTTGATTTGTAAATGTTAAAGCTGGAGCAATATTATTATTCGTTTTTTCAGCCGAGGGCACCTGCTTTAAAAGCTGGTTCTGAGGTGTGTCGCACTTGTCCGGGCAGCACTTGAACGCAGCACGTCTCGATACAGGAAGTCTCGAAACTTTTCAGCGTACTGGTAAAGTTGGTGTCTGCATCACACGCACATCTCTCAGCGCACACGTAGGTCTGAGATTATTATGTGTGGGAGGTTGAAGATGGTCAGAAAGTGTATTCGTTAATGTCGGCAGCCTGTTGTTTTCTCTCTCTGTAAACGGGGAGACGCGCCGCTAACTGTCGGTGAAGACACACAGCCGTTGGTTTCCACCTCTCTATCCCGACTGTTGCATTACGGGGCTGCGGCTGGCAGAAAGCCCGGTGCGAACATCGAAATGTGGGAACAGGAGGAATTTGCAAAACACTGGAGGAATGAATTTCCCGACGGAGAAGTACCTCGGATGGACCTGAACTCCGTGGAGGACATCGAGTCGGAGCTGGAGACGTGTAAGTCCAACCTGAAGAGGCTCCAGAAGGCTCTGGCGGAGGAGAAATTCAAGGTGATCTACCTGGAGACCACCGTGGCTCGACAGAAACGACACGGCTTTGAAGGCAAAGATGAAAACTTTAACGCGGACACATTTGGGAATATTAGGAAGCCGATGCGGCGGGACAATGAGGTCGACGGGGAAAGGACCAGGCTGCCTGACTTTGGAGCCTTGAGGCTCCACGCGGCAGGTAACACAGCGGGGGTCATCGCCTCCTTCGGCCGGGAACGGAGCAGGTTCAGCGGCAATAAAGGTAAGCCCGTCCCCATCCCTGTCCCGCCTCAGAAACCCAGCTTCATGAGAGGGAGCGCGGCCTCGACCATCGTCGCTAAGCCCAATGACAACGAGGAGAGCAGCGACCGAGAATACGAGGATGCGGAGCTGAATGAGAATTTCGTCAGGAATAACTTGTTGGCACCAAAGACCGGCGGCAGGGACAGCCAGAGGACCCACTGGGACAGCCGGCGGCCTTTCCGACACAGTAGGGACTTTGACTCCGGCGACGACGGCAGGCTGTCCCCGTCCTTCCCGCACATTCACCGCAGAGCCTCCCGCGGCTCCGGATGCAGCACCCCTGACAGGAGGAGTGACGGGTACCTGAGCTCCGACCATGAGGACTCCTCTTCTGCAGGTAATGTCAGCACAACCACTGCTGCTCATGAAACGAGGAATAGAAATATGATACACGACATAGTCTGGCATAACAGAGCATAACACAACAGTTCGCACTTCAGTCTTCACTCTGGACAGTGGGAAGTGAGAAAGGCCCTGGGTGAGGGTCTGAAGTAGAGCTAATGCATTTTAAATGTGGCACCTTTCAGACATACATCTTCACCTATGGCAGTTTATCCTAGATTTAATGGAATATTTCATGTTGTCTTTGAATGTTTATCAGACAATGCAATCCTTGCATTTTACTGATCAGCTCAGCAGAGCAGACTGTCCACTGGTCAATATTTTAGCACAGCCTCACTCACTGTCCTGCAGTGAGTCAGTGCAGTGTTTCTGGCTCTTGTTTCCTCCTTGCCTGATAAGAAAGATCCTCCATTTGTAGTGGACAGCATGAAACAAAAGAGACACTGCCCAGGTTTGGCCCTGGACCAGACCCAAAGTAAACCAACTGCTCCAAGCGGTGTTGTTGATAGCAGACGTGACATAGGGGAGCTAATGCCTTTTACCACAAAGTGTGCTGCAATATCAGAGTTTTCAGGTACAGAGGCAAAACAGGAAAAGTAAGCAACTGCAGAACAGATAAATAAGTCATTTCCTGTGTAACCCCTGCCACAGTATCACATTGGGTTTTTGATTCGGTGGATAAGATTGAGCCCAAGGCATTCTGTCTATGTGCTTGTGGTGCTGTGTGAAAACAGAACCAAGTGCATCAGTGTGTATTTTCCTTGTGTGAATAGTCTACATTAAATATGTATGCAGGAGGCTTCCCTATGGGGGTGGGGTCTGAACTATGGGAATTGATGTCAGTAGTGTAGATTAAGGACAGAAATGAAGAGCTCTGCAGTGGTGATGGACTGGACCCACAGGAACTGCAAAGTACTTGAGGGTCAGAGCTAATGGAAGTGAAACAGCATCCACACAGAGAAATTCAGTGTTTTGAAACATGGTGTGTGACCTGCATTAGTCACTTTCCAGTGTGGTTCAAATTTCACCATTTGCCGTGTGAAACATTTTTTGAAACTATCAAATTAAATGTATTTTACATCAAGTAGGTGCTGCTTGATGTCACATCCTTTGAGCTCTCACTCAGAGTTAGATGAGAGGATCGATACCATGCTCACGTCTGTACGACAGCACCATCAGTTAGTTAGCTTAGCTTGGCACAAGGAGTGGAGGCATGTGGAAACGGTTAGCTTGACTCTGTCTGATGGAAGTAGACGCTGCAGTTTGTTGTGGTTTTCAGGGCGTTATCTGACAGACAGTTTCTTGTCACGTTGTCTAGTTGAGACTGAGAGGTTGAGACTCCAGCAAGAAAGTAGTTCAGTAGACATAGTCAAGCTAGCTGTTCCCCCCCCCCCCACTGCCATTCTTTATGCTAAGCTAGGCTAAGCTTCTCCTGGCTCTAGCTTCATATTTGGTGTCAATCTTCTCACCTCATGCTTGGTAAGAAAGTGAGTGAACACATTTCCCAAAATTGTGAACTATTCCTTTTAAGGTGTCGGGTCATGAGGAATTCTCACATCAATATGGAGTTAAACTCACAGAGCTGCTCACCAGTGGGTTGTTAGCAGCCGTTAGTGTGTTGTTAGTAGCTGTTAGTGGATTGTTAGCAGCCATTAGTGGTTTCTAAGGTAAAAGGTTGGAACCCTGGGGCAATCTATTTACTTAACATCCCTGGAGAGAACAGCTCTTTGAGTCAAAGTAATAATATGGAGGCTAATGCAGGAAGCAGGAGTCAAATTCACTTCCTCAAGAAAGTGTGGTAATATTAACTGAGACCGTCTGCATGTCATGAGTCAGGAGCGAATGACTAACTTGAACATGAGAATAGATTGAGGAAGGTTTTTTTTTTTTTTTTTGAGCAGACAAAACGCTTTTATTTTGTTTTTTTGTGCCACATCCTCGTGCCCCTCTGACCTTTCATACAGCATGTGAGGATTATGGGTAGCTTAGCGCTGATTGTGAGTTCATACTTTAATTTTTTGATGGGTTTTAATGATGACAAGAGTGATTTCCTGGATATTAACTAGTCTGAAATATATGAAAGTATTTAGTTGGTTTAAATACTTAGACAGAGATCCCTGAAACAAAGAAGTAGCACCAATCTGGCACCAGAGCAATGAATTGACTTTTCTTCATGTAAATATGACGATGAGGACGACACTTAAATTTAAAGACACACCTTTTTTTGAAATGCTCTACATTGAGACGTTTTATGTTGTCTCACATCTTAAATACAAAACTGGATGAACCAAGAAAGAGGAAGGAGACGACCTCGTGTGTTTTCTAATCGTGGCACGTTGATCGCTCTTCCATTGTAACAGTTTAGGGGGAGCTGTGTTCCCATAATTCTGTGGGCCAGGGAAGATAAACACTTACTGTAAGTCTTTCTTAGTCTGTTCCATCCATAATGACAAACAGGATATTGATGTTTTGCTCCTACAGTTGGGGTAATCAGTGGAAAGACTTGATCATAGTTAAACACAATGGAAGGTGTGTGGAGCTGTGGGAAGACCAGGAGGCAGTGTTGGGGCCTCAGTCCGAGCACTTAAACACCAGCAGTGGGCTCATGCCAGGGGTCTTGCTCACGTTGAGGCCTTTGTGTAACGTGCGCTTGCTGGGAAGAGGTCGTCCATCGGGTCATGAGATCTGAAGCCATAGGTCTTGCCTCTCTGAAAGGTTCCTGATTCACCTCTGATTCACAGCAATGTTGGGTTAAACCTGGGGGAGTGAGTCTGACAATTAAATAGTTTTCCCTGGTGTTTGTTTTGTCCAGTCATGCAGCAGACTGTGCTATCCTAGCTATTTAAAGCATTTTAACAGATATCTTTTCCTATTGAGAGCACGTAAGAGTAAGTGTAATACCTTGTTTATTTTGAGCCCACTGAAATTTTAACCTGCATATAAAAATCAGTTTTAATTTCTGCAGCTCACATTAAAGCTGGTTGACTCACTGTGTAACTGGTGATAAAGTGGCAGCTGAGGACATTAATGTCATCATTTACTTTAAGTTCACTGGGGAAATTAATTAAGAGCTTTTCTGTCAAGATGGCTCAGCTGAGGGTGTTTCATGTTCCTCTGACCTGTAACACACTTCTTTGTGAAGCATCTCGTCGCTCAGAAATAGCCAGTTGAGAAAAAAGACTTTCTGCACAAAGTTACTTACATTCAAATCCTGATTTTAATATTTAGATATGAAATTCTTTATAATGTGGCCTGAAATGTTAATTATTTTAAAAACCTTGTAGACAACGTGTGAAGACGAGTCACCAGATAAATAATAACATTAATAAGAGATATTTTGTGGTAACAAGTATTTTGGTTCTGGACTGTAGAGGTGTCATTTTGGAATCAAAGTCTTTGGAGCGAAGTCCTGTCAAAACATACAATTAGGAACAACATGTTCAGTGTTAACACAGCAGTGTCATATTTGAACAGTCGTGCTAAACCCAAAGACTACTTGCACAGATTGTTGGTTATTTTGCAAAGTGAGATTATGATCAAATCAAACATGATGGCGTCAACACTGAAGAGAGAAGTGATTGTGTTCATGATTCTCTTAGTAGATCAACACTCATCACCTCCTGCTCACAGAAATGATCTCATGAGATTAGGAAAACATTTTCTTCCAAAGTTGAACTTCTGCTGTAACATAATGAATAAAAGTGTGTCAGCAGACAGGCTTGGCAACATATGGGCTCATTTTTGACGTCGTTGTATATTGTAGACATAATGAAAATATGAACATGCTGATTATTTTTAATTATTGAAGAAAAAAAAAAGTTGATGTGGATAACAAATCATGTGAAAGATGCCGTTCTGTCAACACGTGTTCAGAAAGAAAAAGCTGGTGAAGAAACCAGTTTCTGTCACTCCACGAGACAGTGGCTGCTGATTATGACACACATATTTTTCTTTTCTCTTGGGTTGTCTTTTCCCTCAGAGAAGCAGGGCTTGTCCAGGCCCGTGCCGAAAAGCATGTGTAGCAGGGGAACTATGAGCCTGTCATATTGTTTCCATTTTAACGCTCAGCAGTTTAAATGGCAGCTCAGTCTCTTTGTTTTGTTTGTGCTTTTCTCATAAACCAGTGAATTATAATGTTGTGGCTCTGACACCTCAGTGTACATGCTGTTCTCACTTCTGGTTTGTATGTATTTTTACTGGACAGTTGACAGCTCAGTTACCACACTGTCTCACTGTGAAGTGAAGGCTTTACCCTGTGGCAGACGGTCTTTTGAGAATGTGCAAAAACCCCCACAAATCGGGGTAAATCTCCTCCCGAACTCTGGCTCCTCTCACTTATTTCCAAGGCAACACTGCTGTGGTCTGTCAGCTCGTGTAGCAGCACAACATTCCTGATCATTTTCAGAAGACACTGAACTGATCTGTTGAAATGTGCAGAACGTTGCCACATCGCGGTTTAAAGACTTCCAAAGGTAGAAAGCTGGAAAACGTCTAATTTAGACGGGTGTGGTATTGTTTAGATGTAAAATGATTCATTGATTAATTAGTTAATCAGCCACTATTTTGATATTTGACTCATTGTTTCAGTCACTTTTCAAGCCAAATGACAAATATTTGATCATCTCAGCTTGTCAAATTGAGGATTTGCTGCATTTTATGTCGTATATGAAAGTATCTTAACATTCATTGTTGGACTGGAGGTTGGAAAGAGAACAAGCAATTTGAAGATGTCACCTGGGACATTTTTTTCATGATGTTTTGACTTATCATAGCCTTAATAATCAGTTGAGAAAATAGAACATTAAAGGAGCCATTTTTTAAGTTTTTCTATAGCTACATAGCCAACGTTAGCATTAACAGCTATTTGCTTATCAGTCTTTGCCCAAAGATTCAGCGATTGTTTTGTTTACAAGAGGTTAAAATATGTCCTGAGCAGCGTTACTTCATCAGGGCAAACTGGAGGCTAAAGTGACTCAGTATCGGAAAGTGGTGAGACAGGCTGACTGGTCTGGGGCTAGCTGGTTAGCATGCTAACTTCAGAAGAAAAAAAGAAGTGATAGAAACAGAAGCAAAACAAAAGTGTTGTTTGATGTTGAGCACGCAACGTTTCTTCTACGCTGGTCAGTAAACAGCTGTTTATGCTAACGTTGACTTACAAATAGCTCCTTTGATTGATAATGAAAATAATCATTGGTTGCAGTCCTTGTATGTTTTTCTCTTGTAACCCAAGAGATTGAAATTGTGACAGATTTATTTAGATCACAAATTCTGTTGCAGTATTTCTTTGATTTATTGCCCTTTGGAAAGCTTTGATTTTATACTGTGATTATGCATCCACCTAGTGATTCTATCTCATGTGCTCCATGACTTGAAGTCTATTTCTTTTATGTTTGAATAACTGGAGAATAATGTTTACATTTTTTAAATTGCTTCCTACCTACTGTGGAGCTGTAATGAGATCAGTGTGACACATTCTTCAAATCTAAAATCTCTTCAAAGTGAAGGCAGTCAAAGGCAGTCAAAACCAAAATAGTACTAATGGTCTGATTTGTCCCTGTGTTACCTTGGTGATGAAAAGTGTCGCTGTGGTTGTTCAGGGAGGCAGGCAGGATGTCTGTGATGAGGAGGTGTGGGTTTAGCAGCATCATTGCTTGTTTATAAGATGGGTGCCAGAGTTTATATTTGCATGTTTGTGGAGGCCTTCACCTTAGTCCTAATTCAGAGGTGTGAACTGCAGGGCCAATAAGTGAACTTGGGTGCTGCCTGGTGCTAGATGCATCTACATATGCATCTGTATATGCATCTAGCAGTATGTGCACACACGCGCACAAAAACAAAAATCAAGGTCAAGTCCTGCTTCTCAGAATTTGATGCATGTTGTATATGCAGTGCATTCAGAGCTGACGATGCAGAGCTAAAACCATGAGGAGGAAGGGACTGCTGCAGAGCTTAGAGACAGGTTGAAGGTTCCCAAGAGAATAGTGGTCTCCATAATTCTTAACTGGAAGAACTTCAGAAGAACCAGGTCTCTTCCTGGAGCTGACCGCCCGGCCAAACAGACATCGGGGGGAGAAGGGCCTTGATAACAGAGGTGACCATGAACCTGATGGTCATTCTGGCTCAGCTCCAGAGATCCAGTGTTGAAATGGGAAAAACTTCCAGAAGTTTTTTGTTTAAGGCTGCAACATACCAAAATGTTTCTGAATGCACTGTGTAGACCTGCATCCTCTGTTTTCTCTAACTCACTTGTGGCTATTTGCGATCTACAGTAATAAACTTGAGGCCTTTCTTTTCATCATAGCAGGTTTCCCTTCCTTGGTTTATAAGACACAGCGTTGTTACTCTCACCTCACAGACAGAACTGTGATGCAATGTCCTCCTGTAGTCTACTGACGTCAACAGCCACAGTCATGTACTCCTGAAACTAATGAGTAATGAACTGTTGTGGTGGCAGGTGTCATATAATACAAGGACTGTCTCAGATTAAAATGTGACTTAAAGGGAGTATTTTGGTTTTAGTCACATATGAACTCAGGAAATTCCTGAAGCTTTTGTTTTTTTTTAAATGGAGAAATAAATATTATGGCCACAAAGTTAGTGGCTTTATTACAGTTCCTGACAACTCATCCTGACAATATGAAGTCAGTCATAAAATCTGAGCTCTGTTAACTGTACCTGATTTCCCTCCATCTTACTGTTTATGGGACATTGGCACACTGCCCTTTTGTACACGTGTGTTTATCCATTCCTAGAATCAACAAAGGTGTGGACGTCCCAAGGGTTCATGATTAGGGAAACAGCTATGCTGGGAAGGTTTCCACATCAAGAGGAGCGGGGAAAGGCAGCGGGTGACTAGAAGTGATGGTCATTTAGATAAAAAAAAAAAAAAGCTGCACATGCCATCCACTAACGAAAGCCCCCGCTACTCTTCCTATCTCCCTTGAGACCGGGCTGAGCTGGATTACCCCTCACTCACCCCCTTGTGCCCTGAGTCAACCCATTGTATAAAGAAAAGCTAGACAAACAAACTGAGAGAGAAACTGTCTCACTTACTGGGTTTTCCTACAGATTTTGGTTTGGAGCTAAGATTTTTGACCGGGGGACACAGAAGCACAGGAAGTGCAAACTCCTTTCTTCATGTGAAAGTCGAATCAAGTTGAGATGAGCAGCTGCAAGTCTCAGGGGTTTCTGAGAGTGGTGGTTTTCCTGTCAGTTAACCGATTCAAACTTTCCTGCTAAGTGAACAAACCACCCATGTGTCCGACAAGTGATGTCAATACATTCACTCTCTGTTGCTGTTTGTAACTACACAGAAAAAAATCACATCAACTACCAGAGTAGATGGAAAATACAGGTTACATTTAGAGAAAATAACTCCACTGTTCCCCCCCAGCCTCCAAACTGAGAGTAGAGGAAGAGACTCATCCTGTTCTCTCTGTATGGTTTCCAGTGTAGACATTTCCCCTTAGGGCACTTTGATTCTGAGCAGAGAACTCAATATCATGGTTGCTAAGACTGTGGCTATTATTTATTGCTTATATTATGTAATATTTGTTGGTATTTCACATTTCCCACTCATTGTAAGTGGAAAGCCGCCTGAGCTACACATTTATGATGAAAGCTGTGTGACCTGAGCTCACTTCGAAGCAAGGCCAAGTCCTTTATCCTTTTCTATCTGCCTTTTTATCAATTCATTTATTAATTGTGTAGACATAATGTAGGCGCAGCTTGTGTGCAGACACACTACAGCTCAACTCCTTCTTATTGTGGTTTTAGAAAAACTTACTTTCAGTCTGGAATCATAGAAACACCAGGCCACTTCGGATTGGCTGACTGCCATGGCTGCCATGGAGATGACCACTGTGGTGTGTGTGGTGAGGAGATGGGGTAGAAAGATGTGTCTGTATGCGGTGCATATGGGCACAGAGAGCCCTGGATTCTCTCTCACACTGTCAGTGGTGTGCACGGCCACATGTCAACTCATTACTCCCTGATGATTTTACTGTCTCAAAAAATCTTAAAGATTCCTGCATGTAGTGTGGACCCTAAAGTGTTTAACTTCCAGTAGGCTTCATGAGTCCGTCTCTTGCCTGCTGCTATAAATAAATATTGCACAGACATTGTAACTAAACAGCTTAAGTGTTTCAGTATTATCTCATTAATGCTGCTAGTGTTGAAACACTAGGCTAGGTTGTACGCTTGGTTTATCCCTCAGTATCAATGTGAAAAATCAGCATTAGCAGTGTTAGCTAGCTCCTGTTAACTCACAGAGTAACTGCACAGAACTAAATGATCTAAATATGTTTAAAATCGACACTTGACCAAAGTAACTCTGAGTTATCTAACTAGCAATAACACTCGCATCTTTTCACTTTGTTGCTGATCATAAACCAAGCTCACAACCCCACCTAGCTAGTGAACTAGGTAGGTAGGTAGCATAAATAAATCAAGAGATGTTAGTTTGTGTCTGTGTACAGTGTTTATTTACATGTTTATTTGCTAGATAGTTTATTCAGACTCCTTTGACTTTGTTGAGCTAACAGGCTAATTTTGGTAGCGCTTGTAGGCAGGGGGCATTTGACCATCAACACCACTGTCATAAAAATGACTGATCAGATATATCAGATATTATCGAGAAACATTTTGCACATGGCTAGTATCCTGCATGACATGCAATTCAAATTTTTATCATGTTTGATTAGTAATATAGTTTTTTTTTTTCTTTTTTTTCTGGTGATCAAATGTTGCAGAGGGAAGCTGCCGTCTCTCAGTCGGTCCGTCCGTCCAACTGTCTGTCCGTATGTCCCATTCTCGAGGACACGATATCTCAGTAACACCTTGACGGAATTTCTTCAAATTTGGTAAAAACGTTCACCTGGACTCAAGGATGAACTGATTACAGTTTGCTGACCAAAGGTCAAGGTCACAGTGACCAGTGATTTTGGCATTGTGAACGCAATATCTGAAACTCCTCGAGGGAATCCCTTTAGATATGGCGCATACATTAACTTGGATTCAAGGATGAACTGATTAGATTTTGGGGGTCGAAGGTCAAGGGCATGGTGACCTCAGAAAACCCTTTTTAGCCATCACTCAAGACTTCACACAACAATTATGACAAAATTTCACACAAATGGTTCATATTTTCTATGACTATGATAAACACGGATGTGACCTAAAACTATTCTGAGTGGCAGAGGGATACAACCACGAGGCGGTGAAGTTTTTCTTTCTTTGCACAGTCACCTTGCTGCTGTAACACTGCACACTTCCCCATTGTGGTAATCATAAAGGAATATCTTATCTTAAATCTACTTTTCATACTTGTTGTTGAGCTCTTGACATGTATGATGAAATCATCATGAGTATGGGATGGCTGAAGTTGACATTTCAAGTTCCTCATACTTAGAAAGCTAATTGTAACAAAAAGGAAACGGTGTAAGCCACACTTTGGCTCTAATGTTCATTTGTCAATGCAGGTACTGGTTAGATAAGCAGCTCAGAGCATAAAGCACAGGCAGGACCATTAAACGCCATCAAAATCTCAAGCCACGTAGGACGATGGTAAACACGTTGTGATCAAACTCTTGGTCTCGCTTTGTCTCTGAATGTCGGCTTTGTCTTCTCCCTGCTGGTGTGTGAGGTTCTCATGGCGACAGTGTTGCTGTGTCAGATGGCGGCCATGTTAAGACCACAGGGAAAATATGTTGAAGGACTGTCTCGGACCATCAGCTCTTAAGAAGACTCAGCTCACACTTTTAGCTTTGCGTAATTGTCACAGCAGGAGATGCTCTCATTACCTGACCCCCCCCCCCCCCCCCCCCCCCCCCCCCCCGAGATACGCAGAGGTATTCTGTCTCTGCACTACAAGACACCATTTCATGCCAGTCTTTGTCACGCCTTCCCATCTGTGCCGTTCTTAAAAAAGCTATTTCTGAAGTCGGCTGCACGCTGGGGAATCAATGAAAAATAGGTCTTCGCTGAAGTATGATGGCTGTACTTCTGTACAACCCTAATGTTGGCATAAATACATGCGTACTAATATCATGAAGGCATTTTCAGTTCTCTGTCTCGGTGTGGTCAGGTTATTATCCTCAGGATATCCTTTGCTACACTCATCACTTTTACTTCCTCTTATTGCTGCGTGGAAATAGAAGCAGATGGACAAATAAACAGATAGGTGAATGGAAAACTTTATATGAATTGCACAGTAGAAGCTGCTTTGAGTTAGAGTTATGCCTCAACATAGAAATATTGTAACAGTTAACTCTGTATAGACAGTCAGGATAGGAAGGCATGCTTGATATCTAAGTCGGTGTCAGAGAAAGGAAGGAAGTGTTTGAGGTGAACGAGCCCCTGATGTGGGTATTGAGTGTCGTTCTGTCTGACAGAAGCATAAACCTGCAGATCTATGGTTAAATGTAAAGGCATAGCATTATATTTACAATAAGATCGGTTGTGTCTGCTGCACAGAGTTCAAGCTGTTTACTCAGTGTTACGGGATTCTTTATAGGATCAGACAGTTTATTACTTCATTGGCAATAACATAATTGTTTTGTCGCCTCAGGTTATTGGCAGATGAAATGAGATCCCTGCAGAGCAGTTCTGTCGGCGCATGATGTGATTTTTTTTTTAAAGATTTTTTAACTTTTGTTTTTTAAGCCACACTAATTGTACAACTTTCACTACCGTCATTTTACTGAATTCATCATGTTTTCTGTTTTGTTTTCAGCATAATTTCAGTATATCAGAAGAAAGTGTCACATGGTTCTGATGAATCTTACGTTTGCTATGAGTGGTTGTGACACCAGCAGGAAAACAGTCACCTGTTGGTTTGTGCCGACCCTTAGTTGTGGTGAGGAAGGTGATATCACGTGAAAAAAAGGGACGTTCATACATCCTCTGTAGAGAGCCGCAACCAGAGCATGAAATGTTCTTAAGAGACTTTATGACGTTATAAACCATGGATGTGCAAACTGTGAAGAAAATGTTTGACAAATGACTGTGAGGTGTTTTTTAACGGGCTGTCTGCGTCACAGTCAGTCCAGACTCACAGGCTGAAAACACTGATCTGGATGAATGGAGAAATCTCCTGCTTGTGATTCTATAGTGCAGCTTCCACTCTGTGTTTTTCAGTCTCACATGTCGGTGAGTGTGTGCACGGCGTTTTGTCCTGGTTAAACAGTTAACCTGACACGGGAGGTGTGGTAACTGGCCATCCAATCGCTCTGCTTGCTCCGGCATCCAGCAACATTTCATCAGTAGCTGTATCTGTGCTTATGGAGCCTTTTATTTCCACAGACAATCAGAGCGGGAATTCAGTTGAGACTTTAATGTCTTGAATTTCCTTTTTGACTTTGAGGATTTGAGCATCACTTTGATAGAACACAAGGAACTGATCAGATCTATGGATGACTCCTCAGACCTCCAGAGAGCTGCTGGTTTGTCTTTCCTCCTCCCCACCACTGTGTCCCCGTCACTGTCACATACTTCAAGAGCAAGAGTCCCCAAACACAAACAGGTGAACGGCGCATGCTGCGTGTGACGTTCTGTAACTGGAGGGGATCCGGAGAGATGGTGTGATACTGAGGAGAGTGACGCAGCGCCATCATGTGGACGTCTGTAGCAACAACAGATTTGCTGTGGTGTATGTGTTTTTATTTGTGTTCATTTAAATTATTAGTTGTTGGAAATGATTTAAGTGTCAGCAGTATTTCATTCTGTACCCTGCGGTGAACTTAACATTACATTTGTGTGTGTAGTATTAAAGAGGAGGTTCAGTTCACTCGTCATGAGGAGCGCTCCTCACTCAGCCTGTGACACACGTTGTGGCTGTGGAGGAGCTCTGTCAATCACCCTGATGGTGTCGCAGTCAGAGTTTGACCCACACACAAATCTCACCCTCTGTTACTTTGATTTTAACCTCTCCTCTCTTATTCTGCTTCTTGTGACATTCGTGTAAATTTGAGGGGTTTGTATTGTTTGTTGAAGGAAGGAGTCGGTCATTGTCAAGCAGAAACATTCAAAGGTCTCACAGATATTAATTACACAGTTTTCAGGTGTTGGCTTGATGGTAAACTTACCTTTTTTATGTGGAGTGTAAACACCAAAGTCATGATCAGTGGTTTCGTTGTCTCCACAGGTAGATAAAGAATATTTTTACTTGTGTTGGCAGAAATGAAACACTAGAGTGCAGTAGTTCTTTATTTAGACATCATGGGGACCTTCACTGTACTGCCTGTCCACTTTGTTAAGTGTGTGTGTGTGTGTGTGTGTGTGTGTGTGTGTGTGTGTGTGTGTGTGTGTGTGTGTGTGTGCGTGTGCGTGTGCGTGTGCGTGTGCGTGCGCAGTTTATAGGGCGAACATGTGATGAAATCAGTCTGTCTGTCAGTTTGTCAAGTGCAAACAGACACTGGATGAATGGAGAGATCCTGTGCTCATATGTGTGTGTGTGTGTGTGTGTTACCAACACATGCACACACACAGGCATGTGTGCAGACAGGAGCAGGTATGTTTCAAAATGCCAGACAAGCTCCCGGTGCGAAAGCTTACCTGTGCAAGAAACAAACACTAATGATGAGTGAACAGCGTAAATAACACATGAGATGTTTTACAGTATGTGTGCACATTTATGTATATGTATATGTGTGTGTGTGTGGGTGTGTGTGTGTGTGTGTGTGTGTGTGTGTGTGTGAGTAAGGAGGGAGGGCAGTTTTCCTTATCTGGTGTCTGTCCAATCACAACATGATTCCGATGATTTCCACATTGACCTCAATAGATCAAAGTGAATTCAGCTGGCACAGGATGAATACTCTCTCTCTTTCTCTCTCTCACACACACACACACACACACACACACACGCACGCACACACTTCCCTCGATCTCTTTGTCCCTTCCTCTGTCCTCCTCCTTGACACACACAGGGTAGGTATTGTATTTAAGGGAGTTGTATCTCATCATAAATCAGACGCTGGTCCAATATAGAAACAGCCGACACACACAGATATGTCACAGTGGTCGGCTACACAGCTCGACAGGGTCGATCCAAATAATTGGATGGTGAAGGAGTTCGGGGGGGGGGGTCCGGGGCAAATGAGGTGAGCGGGGATGTTGCCTGCCAGAGCACATGCTGCGATGCACAGACACAGACGTGCATGAAACGGATAAACAGCTTGATGAGCGGTTAATTGTCAGGAGAAGTATTACAAGAACAATTAAGGTCATATAAAGAGTTGTCTCATTTTAATGACACTCACAGGTATAACTAGAGGGAGAAGGAATGGGAGAGTCACAGTCAAATTAACTGTTGGATGAATGACTGTTTTAATGTATCACAAAGATTTTCACACATAAAACCTAAATCTGCTTCAAACATGGAGGAGAGACAAATGACTTAAGCTGAGATAAAAAAACAAAAACAAAACCCAGGGGGCTTTTCACACCATTTGACTTTTTATAAAAAAAAAAAAAAAAAAAAAAAAAAAGAAGAAGAAGAAAAAAGCAGACAATAACAAACAAATAAAATAAAAAAAATGCCCCAGATTTTTTCAGGCATTCCCATTTAACAAGCAGACATTCATCACTGGTGCACTCAGGGCTTTTTAATAATGCATAGTCATTGCTCGTCCCTGCTGCCATCTCCCCCAACCCCCAAAACAAAGCAATGTGTCGGAAAAACACACAGCGAGAGAATACTGCCATCCATCTCCGAGGAGTGTGTTCGCACTTTGAAGAGTTCCTCACACAGGTGCAAGTGACGGTTCAAATACCACATTCATGATGCGTTGTTAGACAGGAAGCTGAACTTGAATTTTACAAAGGATTTGTTGGTATGTGGTTGAGTGTTTGTTTCTCCGTTGATATTCAGGTGTCGCCTGATTTACTCTGGATTTCTATAAAACAAACTGATAGCCATACATTGGCTGATCCTGTTTGTTTGTTTTTTTTTTTACATATGCATGCAACATAAACAAACAGTATTTACATGTATCCCGTAGTGTGTTATAGTTGGATGCCAGTTGGGATAATAGTGTAAAAATCAACTGGTCAGTGTTCTCCAATGGACAAATGGTGACGCTGTTTCTAAATGAGCTCAAACCCAACTTGGGTATCAATGTATCTGTTACAGGGAAACATACATTGATATCACACATCTGCAACACACTAATACTGGCACATACAGTATATCAGCCTGGCTAATTTATCAGTCTAACATTAGGAAATAAATGTTTGTGGTCGACATCGATGTTCTTCACTAACTGTAGACTGTTGCTGTGACCAACTGTTTTCATTCTAACATCTGTCTTTAATAAGAAGAAAATACTGGAAATACTGAAATATTTTGGTGCAGTTTAAAAATAAACTACAGATGCTGCACCAAGCGTGCGATAAAAGATTTTCAAATTCTTCAGCTGTTTTCCATTTTCTGGACGTCAGTTTTTAAACGTGACTCTATTATGTTTCACTTCAGAATTGAAGGTAAAAAGGAGCAACTTTAACTCAGTATTTTTCACACCAGCAACAGAGGTTTAATGTTTCTGTCTGATGACGACCACGTCCGTCCTCTCTCTCCGTCAGGATGATTTTAGCCTAAATAATTTGTACATTTGTGGATTCTGTTTCCGCTCCAGTGCTTCATTAGGCTTTTCTGAAGCCACTCGTATGGAAACGTAGCTGTCTATTTCCTGTGCGAGCAGCTCTGATCTCGCTCACGTACAGACAGATACTCAAACTGGTGGGTGTGTGTGCGTGTGTGCGTGTGTGCGTGTGTGTGTGTGTGTGTGTGTGTGTGTGTGTGTGTGTGTGTGTGTGTGTGGTGGGCGGTCCTGCAGGGGTGGGTTGTTAGAAGGGGGCAGATCAGGCTTTTAACATCACCAGTTTACTTTATGTTCATCTACCAGTTAGTGCTCCACTGATAACCGGGGGAGGGGCGGGGGGGGGGCAGAGTGGCACCACACACACACACTGCCCCTGAGGAGTGGGGTGGTGTGACTGGAAAATTAGTGCTATCAACAGACCACCCCCCAGTCATCTGCCAGGCCTCTGTGGTTGGGGTCAGAGTGTTGGGGAGGTTGGTGGGGTGAGGTGGGGCAGGGGTATCTGGGTAGAACAGAGAGGCTGGAGGGGGAGGAGAGTGCTGGGTGGCACTTTGATTGGCTGGTGGGATGCTGCTTAATTACACTGTGGTCTGCCTGTGACCACCCAGTCTCCTGTACATGACAGGAAATCTTTAACTTATGAAACAAACAATCTCAGTTTGGATCTGTTGCTACCAGAGAAACCGGGACCAGATCCATCATGTTTTTATCCACTTTCAGTTTTGACTCCTTCAAGCTGAAGCGTTTTCTTTTTAATAAAGCCTCTTTACGCCCTCAAAGGATGCCTTATTACAGTTTTTCAATAGGAACAGTGGTGTGAATAATCCCATTTCCTGTGTGAGTAGGTGGTGCAGAAGACCTCCAACTGAAATGTGACTTTGTGAAGCCTGAACATGCCTCTGAGCGTCGTGCAGCAATGATCCGCTGCTGTCCTTTGTTCACATGGTGTTTGCTCACAGTGGCATGACGTGCATGATCAAAGGCAAGAATTGATTTTCCTGCTTTTTTTTGTGATCTAGTCCATATTTCTTGCTCTACTGAAAATTATGCACTGTCTCTTCATTATCTGTCTTTCACATTAGTGACACACACACACACACACACACACACACACACACATGATTCTTTGCAAATGTCCACAGGAGCAGAGACCGTGCGAGTAGCTTTCACACTCCACCTGCTCCCGAGGTGATCCGACACAAAGCACCTTCTTCCCTGGGAAATACCAACTCCACATATGGAGACATTTAAAATCACGATAGCCTGAAGTCTAGATCTTATCCATGCACTCAGCCCACCTGCTGAAACACACAGACACACACCGAGAGCAGCTGCAGCTGAACGTCGACCTTTATGGAGAATCAACCATTAACGATGTGCTGAGCTTTGTTGTTAGAGTCAGACTGTTTTCCCCAACACCTGCAACCTGACCGATGCTTCAACTGCTCCTACAGTACCTGAACCAACTGTGCTACCTGTGTGTGTGTGTGTGTGTGTGTGTGTGTGTGTGTGTGTGTGTGTGTGTAAATGTTGTAGAAATGGTTAGTAATGGCCCTTTTTACTACACAGCTTGACTGCTTATTAATATTTGATAAATGCAGGTTTGTGACGCTCCAGGTTTGTTGTTGTTGTTGTTGTTGTTGTTGAGTGTGTCTGTGTCTGTGTGTGTGTGTGTATGTGCGTGTGTGTGTGTATTTGAGCATGGCACATGTGTGTTTTCTTTGTTTGGCTCTGCCCCTTGAATGATGAGGCCTTGAGGAAGAGGAGGAGGGGAGGTCTCTGAAAACCATAAAGAAAGCTACATGCACACACAGTATTGCACACATAAGTAAAAGTGTGTGTGTGTGTGTGTGTGTGTGTGTGAGTGAGAGAGAACCACCCTATTGTCCCAGATTTAAAACAAAGGATGTGTAAGGCTGAACAGAACATAAATCTATTTTTGATGAATTGCCACTCACCAACCCTGTTCCTCTCCGCCTGCTTGGCTTTCCCTTTACATGAATGTGTGTGTGTGTGTGTGTGTGTGTGTATGTTACTGTCATACCATTGTGATTTCTCTCCTTCATAATGACACATTTATATTCATTGATAACCCCGACAAACATAAACTCATGAGGGCTTACATAAAATGCCTTGACACACACACACACACACACACACACACACACACACACACACACACACACACACACACACACACAGATACGACCTCTGGCTAGATGAGCTCTCTCGGTGCCCTGTCGTTTTCTCCAGCTGGCACATAAGAGCTCTGTAGCCAGACAAAGAGCACTGCTCCCGGCCCGGTGCTCTGCCTGCCGAGGGGGGGAGCGGTGGTGGGGTTCCTCCTGTCAGCCTTTGTGTCCTAATTGAAGTTTTTCTGCCTCTCAACCCTCCCATCTTTCCTCCCCCATGCTGGTTAGAGGAGGATGAAGGGGGGGAGGGAGTGGACCTGACAGGGGTGCGAGGGGAGGGTTTCATATCAGGCTTTGTTGCCGCTGGCACGATGCTCGTCTCTGATTGCACTCCTCTGTAGCACATGTGTTCGTAAACACAGAGATGGCTGCGTTTGATGAAGAGGACGCCGCTGTGTTTGTGCTGTCAGCTCTGTTTCTGGGAACAGGACGCAACAGGAGAGCTAATGTGCTAAATGAGCTAATGTGCCCATTAAAACCTGACAGTGCCATAATTTGAAAATCAATAAAGCAGAATGGGAAATTCTGAACTGCATAATGACAAAATGTTGATTTGTTTGCCTTATGACTCTTTGAAATTATCCTGGAAACTAGTTTCTGTATTTCTGGGTTTGTTGGAAATGTTGTCATGTCTTGGTTTGAATGGAAGTAGGTGAGAATACATGTAGAGAAGGAGAGCGACTCGTAGGGCTGGAGCTGAAAATATCTGTTGTTGTGGCACACAGGATTTGTAATGACAAACTTGTTTCTTTTCTCTGTCTGTCCAGTATGGTTTCCACGGTACCAGTACTTCCTGTATTGTGTCAACCTGGACCTGCCTCCTCTCTAGAATTCCTTCATATACACACACACACACACGCTCATGTTAGCGTGTCTCTTATGTGTTGTTCAAAAATGTGCGTCTGTTGTGTAGACGAGGAGTGCGGAGCAAGTTGCCACGGGAACAGAAGACTGGAGTAGCTTAAAACATGACATCTGAACCAGTCACTCTGTCTCTCACTGAAAGACTGACTCTGTTTCACACAAAGCAGCTCATTGTTGTGTGTGGCAGTGATCTTGAGCTGATGATGGAGAGCATTTCTAACCATCATGCATCAGAAGCTCCTGTTAGTTCACAGCTGAACCAAAACCCTTTCCATCTGGACCAAAGGATCTTGAAATTGGTGCATTCAAGTCAGTTTTAAAGAATCTGTAAAATGGTGCTCCTAGTTAATGCTTTAATCTCTTATTTATTGTTTTATCTTTATTTAATTTATTTAAAAAAAAACCTCAGAATACCTGTACATGCATCCTAACTTATTGTTAATGGTCTTTTGCAGCACGTTGTCTCTGCCTCCCAGGAGGAATTTCTCTTTGTTATTTGCATTCACTGCTGCAGTATAACAATGTTTTAGCTTCTGGGTCAGTTTCTCTTTAATAAAATATTTTGATCTCAGTGAGGTTTTCATCGGGTTAAATAAAGAAAAAAGAAAAGGCATTGACTCGAGACAAAGATGGAGGATTTAAGCTTTTAAAGTTTTTATTTTTACAGTGTGTGAACACTATAAAATGAAACAGAGAATCTGCCAGTTAATTCACACTTGACACAAGCCCTACACAGTCACTATGCACTGCCTCTGAATTCCTGCCTGAGAGAGAGAGAGAGAGACAGAGAGAGAGGGAGGGAGTGAGAGAGAGGCTGAAGAGCTGTTTGCGCAGAATCAAGAGAGCAAGAGAGAGAGAGAGAGAGAGAGGGGAGGTGGATGTGAGCGAGCGAGCAAGCCAAAGAGAGAGAGGGAGTGCTTCTCCCTTCCCCTAGCAACGGTCGGCGGTGGTCGTCTCCAGCCTGTTGTTTTCTCTCTCTCTCTCTGTCACACACACACACACACACACACTCAGTCACACACTCCTTCTTCGGCTCTTTCGCTCGCTCGTCTGCCTGTTGGACCCCGGGGTGTCTTTTGACATTTTTTCCAAATGATTCTTTTTGCTTGCTCCTGAGAGATGAGTGCTGTTGTTCGAGGATAAGGAAAAGGAAAGAAGCGACGTGAGCAGCAGCAACAGAGAGGGACTGAAGAAATAAGGAAGAAGCAGAGTGAGTGAGACAGGGAGAGAAAAAGGAGGATGGAGCCCCTCAGTGCTCGTGGCCTGCCCCGGCTCTCCTGGATCGACACCCTCTACAGCAGTACGTATCCCTCCATCTCTCCATCCCTTCATCCTGTTTATTTACTCCTCTCCTCACATCGCTTCCCATTTATCTTTGCGCTCGTCTTTTACCTCTAGCCATTTTTACCCAGCACCCCCTCCTTCTCCATCTCCACGGGCTGCCTGTTCGTGTTACGACCAGGGCGCCGTTCTCACAGAGAACACTTTGAATTTTCTCAGGACCTCCAATTACAGTGCATCACTGTGGCTGTCCATAACAAGATGGTTAACCCCCACCCCCCCCCCCCCTCCTTGTTCTGCCTCCGTTCCCCGGTTGTGGTAAGAACTCGTGTCTGGCTTTTCGCTGACTATAGAGACTGAATCGTGGGGAAAGCCTGGAGGTATCTGATGCGGGAGAGTGTGAGTCATGCTTCCAACCTGGAGGTAGAACTTTATGTTCCATCCTATCAAGGACACAAACTGCCTGATGTTGAATTTTTAATCGTCTCTACATTGTGGACTTGATGCTGCGATGTAGAACACAGCCTGACATGTCTACAGTACGCTGGCTCACTTTGACTGTGTTTCCAGATCAGGCGTTAGCAGCAGCTCCCTCTGCTTCCCCCTCTGAATCAACCAAACCTTGATTTGTTTTAAATCTGTATATAAGTGCAACTTTTTCTACAGAAGCAACATTTTACTGAGGATCAAAAGGTTTATGTTGTATTTCAGAACAGTGAGTGTGAACCAATTTGCAGCGAATCCACACATCCCATTAGGCGCAGCTGTGATTCCCTGTTTGTGTGCTGTTTAGACGTGTGTGTGTGTGTGTGTGTGTGTGTGTGTGTGTGTGTGTGTGTGTGTGTGTGTTGTGAGTTTTGGGCACATGACACAGCCTTTTGGGATTTGCTCTGCTGTGTCACCATTGTTGCCATGCCTTAATCTGCAGAGAGGGAGTGAATAGAAGAGGAAGAGGGAGACGGGGTGTTTGGGATCGTAGAGATAAAGAAACACAGAGAACAAACATGTTGTCAAGTGTATTCACAGAGCAGCTGTTTCACTGACACACTGAAGGCAGCTACATGAGTGATTCCTGTGAAGTCATCTCCCTGTTCATTTGGTTAATTACAAAAAAATAACCGTAAGTCTATGATTTTGTAAATTGTCACTGACTTTGTTGTGTAACCATCATTTTGCTGTTTGCTGAAGTGTGAGAATGAATAATTTTAATAATAATTAAAACAAGATAAACATACAGTATGTGTGGTTGTGGTGCCACATTGTATATAAAGACTGATTTGGCTTTACCTGAACTATATTGATCTTTCTTGCAGAGAGACGATTGATACCACGCTCATGTCTTCATGCTACATGAAGCTAGAACCAGCAGAGGATTAGCATAGCTTAGCATAAAGATTGGAAGAAGGAGAAACAGCTTGTCAGATTACAAAGGACAAAACGCCAGCCACAACATCTAAAGTCACTAATTAACATGATATCCCATTCACTTTAATGGGACAGTGGTCTCAGACCCATTTGTTTAATCCTCACCTAAACCAGATCTTAAAAACAACACATTATGATTATTTTTAAGGTGCAGCACAGTCACTTCCTGGTTAACTCAGCAGACATGGACCTGAAACTGAAGGGCTTACAGTTCAAAGTGAGCTTTGTTTGGCTTCGTGGCAGCAGCAACGCTCTGATGTTTCTTTCATTCTTCACCTCCATTTAGTTTTGACAAAAAGAGATTTCAACAATTTAAATTTTGTGATGTGAAACTTGCAGCAAGCTAACTGACATCCAGAACATGTATATCCATTATTAATGCAAACATGACATCTGATTAATCTGATTTCTGAAACTGCATTTAAGGATCCGTTCAAAATAAGATACTTTTTATTTTCTGTATTATTCTATCATTACAGAATTTTCTGTAATTCCCAGCTAAAGACTTTCACCAGCTCTGTCACAATGTCTAGAGAAATGTCCGACAGTGAAGAGGGAACATCTTAATGCCACTGAAATTATTAGACAACAAATATAATCTTCAATATGTTCCTATGTGTCCATTGTGCCTTTTGGTTTTTGGATAAATATTCATAAAACCACATCATCAGACCCTCAGTCAGATAACATCGTAACAGCTCCTACAGCCAACAGTGGTCAGCAGGCAGTAGATTAGCATGTTAGCGTTAGTGCTAGCTTTGCTACCCCCTTGGTCATGTGACCTTCACCTTGCAGGCTGCAGCAGTCCGTTGAGTCACCCAGTGTGGTTGTTATGTTATGCTAAGCTAAACTAAGCTAACTGGCTCTTTCTTCATATTTAGCGCACAGGTATAGGAGCAGATCTGAACTTCTCTGTCTCTCAGCCACAAAATGAATTAGTGTATTTCCTTATCTGTTCAACTTTTACTTCTTTGTCTGATGAACATCGTAAAGTTTTATAATCAAAGACCATCATTTACTAGGAACTGTGAACACATCACAGCGCTGGATTACGTCAGTTCTGAATTCTGAGTGAATGTATTAGTCCACTTTTAAAAAATGGATCAGGTCAATGTAACTGTACAATAATGACTTTTGATCATCGGGGACTCTATACTTAGTGTGTGTACTATTTTAATGTGGCTATTTTGGTTCTGGCGCTGCTGTGAACAGAAACAGAATACATCATAAGTTAGCAGCTAATCTGCTTTAACGCATTTGAAATTCAGCGAGAGGCTGGATGTGTACAATAGGAGACGGACTATTAACATTACAACAGGCTCAGTTCAGGCTTTACTGTGAGCTCCTCCGAGGGAAAAGGGCACAATCCTTTTATGCACCTGTCATTTCATCATCCCTTTGCTTTCCCACCGTCCTTTATCCCACTCCCATACTTTGTGTGTATTGTGTTAGGAAATTGGTATGTCTACCTCTGCCGAACTCGCCCCCTTTGCCACTCAGGGGAATAAAAACATACCACCACTTCTGTGAGCTTTTGGAAGGCTTGGGTTAAGCACGTCTCTGCAGTACCGCTACACTGACCATGAAACAGCCCGTTCATCAGTTCACAGGCTATAACGCACCAGGACACAACAGACCTAACTGTGGAAGATGACTCATACCTAGCTGTTAATGGTGTGTGACGACCCAGTCCCACCCTTCCTAAGCCGTAATGCAGCAGCAGTAAAGCTTCCTTGGTTATCTAGTGGATTACCAAACATGAGGCTCTAATTGCATTCTGTCTCTTCAGCCACTGAAACTGTCGTAATGGCTCAACGTTAAGCAGTGACCGCACATCCTTAACTCGCTGAGTGAAGTGGGAGAGGATGCTGGAAGCCACAGGCCCCCCCCCCCCCCCCGTTTGGCTTCACAGTTCGGTCTCTTGCTTCTTACAGCACTGCGTTTGTTTCTCAGACTTTAATTTTGAAAGTCACAAAATACACATTTAGGCGAGTGCGTACACACTGCAACTAATGGTTAAACAAATAAAATTAAAGCTGCAGGTGCAGAGCTGTACACACTCACATCATTTTAAGTACACAAAGACCCTCCCAAACAAAATCACCGTCCCAGACCTCTCATCAGTCATCCTCTGCCCCATTTGTCTGGTCAGCAGCATAAGTGGTAGACTCCCAGACGGCTATTAGTGTGTGTGTGTGTGTGTGTGTGTGTGTGTGTGTGTGTGTGTGTGTGTGTGTGTGTGTGTGTGTGTGTGTGTGTGTGTGTGTGTGTGTGTGTGTGTGTGTGTGTGTGTGTGTGTGTGTGTGTGTGTGTGTGTGTGTGCGCGTGTGTACGTACGTGTGTGTACGTACGTGTGTGTACGTGCGTGTGTGTGTGTGTGTGTGTGTACGTACGCGTGTGTGTGTGTCAGTCACAAATACATTTACCTCAACAAAACCCTCTCATTTCCCCTCTCATCTTTGCTCCTCCATCTCTTTTTTGTCTTAGTAGTTCATTATTATTGTCTTGAGTGTGTTTCTCTCACACACACACACACACACACACACAGTTAATCAGTTTGTCATAATCTGCAGCAGGATAAAAGGTTTTTTTGTTCACCCATGATCTGATTTTAGAAGCATTTCGTTGGTGCCACGGTCTCCATTTTCTGTCTGTAAGCAATTCATCAGCTCGCTCTGTGTTGTGTGGATTGTGTCGGTTGTTTTATTTCTTTGTTGCTTCAGAGGCTTGTGTACATTGGAAAGTGTCTCCAGAAGCTTCTTTTTACATTTGTGTCCTTCACTGATGAAAAGGTGTTTTTGTTTGCCTAGTTTGCAGATATATTAGTGTTGATGTTGTTGATGTCGGTATTGGCCTCTTTGTTCTTGGGATTTTAGATTTCAGATCAGAAAAAGAAGAAATATAACATTAGGCCAAATTCACTTTATCACGCTTGCTAATGCTCACATCAGCAGGATAAAATACAGTCGTTTGGATTGCTAAATGTAGCACAGTTGTATTAGCAGCATTAATTAATATTGATCGGGTATCTCAAAAATTCATCCACTTTTCTGCATTACAGGGGATTTTTAACTCTCATTAATTATCTTCTCATTTTGGTTATTCAAACAGTTATTTCAAATTGTGAGTTATTTTTGTGAGTTTTTTTATATATGTGTATATACACTAACAACAGAATCTCTCTTTGAAAAACCAGATGGATCTCAGTACAGATTTACTACAGGGTGAAATCCCAGAGTCACATACAGAGGTGTGTTACTTCTCCATAATTTCTTCACTGCGCTGTCGTTGCCACGTCCGCAGCCTGAGTGGCAAACTGACTCTAACTTCTGAGTCCGGCAGCCTGTGCTGTAACCTTCAGAGAGTTATCCAGAGTCCTCCACGGCTGGCTCCAGGGCCACGTGATTCTAAAGCAACATCAAAGGGAAGCGAGATTATGTAAGAGGCAGAATATGGGAATTTTGGCATGGCACAGCAGAGGTGTCACGTGCACATGCAGAGACTCGTGCGTGCACGTATGTCAAAGCGATTTTTCCTAATCCGAGTCGCACTGAGGACGACTCAAATTTATGTGCATCTCTGAGGGAACATTAAACAAAATCTGTCCTCCTCATTTCTGTAGGTCCTGTCAGTGTGGTGCAGAGAGAGTTGAGGGTACTTCAGTTCAGACAGACGAGCTAAAGTACCACAGTGTGAGTCAGGGTGGGGCATTTCCAAGATTGTAAAGGGTTAATATGTGCTCAATAATCCCCTCCCTCTACTGCCAGCATGTGCAGATAGTAATATGGAATAATATGTTTCTGTGAGAGTTAATCTGCTGCCTGTCCTGTTGCCATCCAGCGACGGTGCTTTAATCATAAACTGTGGAAAAACATGGATGTAGCGTTGAAGACATCATGCATAGGTTTTGTAAAAAGGACATTTTGAAACCAGTTGCCTTGAAGGTCTGAGGGAAAGGTTCCTGTGAATCAGGGCAAACATGCTTCCAAACAAACATCCATATCGTCTTATGGAGCAATGATCTTCTAAATCAGTTCGAGGTGTCTGTTTATTGGCTTTATCTCTCATTCATGGCTGTTACTGTTAAAGTGGATTTTAGACTCTATAATACAGTAATAGGATCATGTGACACTTGTATTCAGAGCAAAATGCAATTAGTAATTAAACAGACCTTTGGTGTGACTTCACTATGATGGACCTTTGACCTTCTGGCTATTAGATGAGCTCTCTGAACCTTTTAGTCTCCTCTAATGCTTCAGTGCGACGCTGTGGAAACAGATGCTAACAGTTTCTTGTTGTACTTCCACATTTCACCACAGAAGAGTAGTTTTCCCAGGCTGTCAAACCCTTGGTCTGGTTCCCTTCTGCGGCACATGAACTGTAATGGATGTAGCACACTTCGCTGCTGGCTAGCTCCTCCTGGACGGCTCTGACCCAGTCCCAGTTCTGTCTTTAAGTGTTTAATGTTAGTAGTTAGTTGGCTGTCACATGGCCTGCTTCAGCAAACAGGGCCACAGCAAAGTGATTCTGGATGGCGTCCCAGCAGAGTGTTGTAGGGGAGTTTAATACGACTAGGGACGTCTCATTTATCACACTTCACAAAATCTATTTTGTCCAAACCACCTACCTCTCTCTCCCTCCCTCTCTCTCTCTCTCCCCCCTCTGTCTCTCTCCGTCTCACTGTGAATAACCGATGAGTATCAACAGAAACAAGTCCAGATGTGATCTGATAGTGTTTCCAAACACGTCATTTGTGGCCTGACCGCAGAGGAACACAACACCAAACCCTGGTTCATTGAGAAGATGTCATTTTGTCAGTCGGAGCGCTGGTGCATTTGCTTTGCTTCAGGAGATCAGGGTGTTTGAGTAAATGTTTTTGAAATATATGAAGTGGTAGGAGTCACTAATGCAAAGACAGTGACAAGAACCTCTGCTCACATACAGTCATTTGTGTTGCAAAACTGGAGGTACAATTACCGGCAATCAAAGCCTGGATCTCAGCGGATAGAAGATTATAAATGCCTGATTTATAATCTCATTATTGACCAATAAATTGCTGTTAGCACTGCTGCTGATGTCATGGCACAGGCACAATAAAATAGCCGCTGAATGTGGCCAGTGTGGACAAGGTTTCAGTTTTTAGGAATAAACTTGTGTGTTGTGTAATCTGTGCTGCATGTCAAGTCTTGAATCACTGTCTTCCCACTGTACAAGCTCCTCCATTATCCTGATCAATAGACGAAGCTGTTCCCTCCCTCCCCTGTGCCGTAGCTATAGAAACAGACATTTAAATCTGTCCTCACTCACACACTGAGAGGGAGAAAGAATCTGACTCAGCCTAAAGCAGTGTTGTTATGTAATGCCGTCGTCTTCCATGCCATGCTTCTCTGCTTTGTGTTCAAGCATCTTCCTCCCATTGGGGTTCATGCTTATGTAATGGACTTCATGTTCGTTTCTCTAGAACAGTCAGGAAACAGTTGTACGATGCTGCTGAACAAAATTCTCCCTTGTTTCAGCGTCTGATGGAAAGAGACTAGAAGGAAAGAGTGATGCTGATGCTGATGCTGTGATCCAGAGAGACGTGAACCCTCCTCTGTATTAACAGAAACTGTCCCATCAAAGATAATTTTACTTCTGCACCATAAGCAGCATGTCCTGATCCACTTCAGTAAACTGGAGGTGAAGACACACCTGTTACAGATCGTGGCTGCAATAGAGAGGAGCGTTACGCTGTAGTTGCCCAGGTGAACGTCTGGTGTCTGTTGAAGTCATTTCTCCACCTGAAGCAAACGACTAAAAACTTCATTCATAACGACAGATGAGGCTCCACCTGAGCTGAATTCTTCTAGTGTTTCCAATATGTCATTGGTGCACGGGTATGAACTGTGGAAACTAAACGTGCTATTTACTGTCAATCACTCACAGTTACAGTGACAGTGCAGCAGCAGTGAAGAGACAGCCAGGCTAAAATGTGGACACGAGTAATTTCTCATCGTTCCAAGTGAGTGCGTCCATCTGAAAGGAGTGAAGGAGTGAAGGAGAGATGTGGCAGTTAGTCATAACACTAACTTAGCCGCTCACTCGCCAACATCCCTGCTGGGGTTCCTCTGAACCAAGGCTGCCTGGGTTCATTCATTGACAACCTGGTGAATAATAGATGGAGCGTTTGGCTCAGCTGAGTATGTTGTTGTGGCTTTTTCACACACAGCAAACAAGCCGGATCTCAAATGTTACTCAGATGGATTGATTTGGGGAGAATATCCAATGTCCCAATATCCCATTTTCTGACCAATATAGTCATTGTGATTTATGATGCATTTATTTTCTGTAGCCATAGCTGTCATTTTATAATCACTTGACTTACTGCTAGTAAATGATCTCTGACAGTGTAAAAAGCCACCTCAGTAATATGTCTGACAACCTATAAATGATCCTGCTGACAGATCTGCCCTTTAGCTGCTTCAGCTAATGTTAGCTTCTAAATGTATCTTAAAGTAAGAGCTATTATCTGTTATGAATCTCATAATAATATCATTTTTATAATAATGTTTATAATAGTACAATATCTTGGTGATACCATGCTTAGAAGAGCTGTGCTTGACATAAACGTCCTCTTATCTCTGAAGAAGAATCAACCTAGCTAACTGAAACTCCGGTTGTTTTGAATGGAGCTACAGCAATTGGATACAGCAATTTTAATATAAAAACAATAGTTTCACAATAGTTCAATCTCAGGAAACCTGTCACCATGAACTGGGTTTCACTTATGTTTCTTATACAGCAGCATCAGCTAGATTCATATCTGTTGCCATCTTCTCGTGGGTGAAGCTCTGAAAATCCTTTGTTGTGCTTGATGTTAGAGGGTGTGTCATGTGTCTGAGTGTGTTTGTGTTCTACGAGTCTGTGGGGACCTTCGCCATGTCCTGGGGGGCTAGAGCTGTGTGTGTGTGTGTGTGTGTGTGTGTGTGTGTGTGTGTGTGTGTGTGGTATGTTACCATGGACAGCAGTCATCCTGTAGGGCTATGGTAACCACCATCCTCTTCATCTTCTGCCACCCATGCCCCCCTTCCCCTCAGCCAATCAGCACAGAGTAACACCACCATTCCGACCAATGCTGCGGCTGGCGTGTTTACATGCTCCCGGAAGGCAGGGCCCATGATTAGGCATTCAGGTTAGTCGAGCGGAAGAAAAGAGAGGAGGAGGAGAAAAAAAAAGAGGGGAGGAGAGGGGGAGACAGGAAAAGGAGATGAGGCCATTATGAGTTGAGAGGGCTGATGGATGCACTCGAGCAGCGACCAGTCACCAGACACAGTCAGGTGAACAAACACACATGGGTCATATATCACCTCAGCCTTTCTTAAATGGGCTCATCTCACATTCCTGAATCATGGCTATGAATCTGATTGTGTAAATGTGCCGCTGTTTACAGCCTGTATTAGAAACTGTCAAACCTATTATCAATTAGCCTTAAGATCATCATCTCTCACTCCTTGTGTGTGTGTGTGTTCGTGCGTGCGTGCGTGCGTGCGTCATTAAAGATTAAGGCCCCCCAGTAAGGGCTGCCCTTCTGTTCTCAGTAGGTCGTCTTTCTGCCGGGGTCAGAATGGGATGTTCCCTCTCAGCCCGGTTTGTTCCTTCAGGTTTATAGAGTCGCTCAGTGGGAGAAATAAACAGGTGAAATAGAAAGATCCCGCCCGGCAGGTGGAGGGGTTAATGCATCTTTTGAGTTGTGTTTCACAGGAGCTGTTGGTATTACAGTTTATAGAGGATAATTCTTGGATATTGGGGAAAACAGTTTTCAGTGAGCTCGTAGCCCACAGAATAACAGATAAGTGGAAAATGGTGATAACAGAGAGATACATGTTGTTTTCCTTTCACTGTAAAGGGAGGGGTGATACTTAATTTGCATTTGGAAGTGTATTAACTCATGTTTGTCCATCGTCTTACTTATTTTTTGTTCTATATTCTCCCTCTTTATAATATAAACAGGACTTTGGTACCGCTACAGACTGAGATTACTGCGGCACAGCCATTCTTTAAAAGCACGTCCACTTTTCATTCACCACTCACTGTGACCTTTTGTAGATGGACCAAACTCAAAATCAATGGAGGTCTCTCTCCACTCTTGCGCATGTGTGTGTGTTTGTGTGTGTGTGCGCACTGTGCTAACACACTCATGCCAGATGGCCTTGTGGCTGTGTGTGCTCTCTGTGTATCAGGCATCATCCTGCCTCCCCTCTTTCTCTCTTATCTCCCCCGTCACTCCCCCCAGTGTCTCGTTCAATAGAAATCTCTTAAAATAAACTTCAGGAACAAACGCCGAGGGCGGCTTCATTGTCTGCGAAATCTGCATTTTATTTTTGCATCTGTGCATAGACAGAATAACAGGATGGTCGGCGACACGTGACACACCTTGTAGTTTTTACAGCTTGGCAGATAACAGCAGTAACAGTTGGCTAATGCCATGAGGGGAGAGGAGAACAGCAAAGCCTCACTGCACAACCCTGAGAGAGTCGGAGATCTGCTAGAAAAGCACACTCCCTATTAGATTCACAGTTTTTCCTGAGAAGTCACATTTAGTTGTAGTTTATCTGATTTTCCCTCATGCAGGTGTTTCTCTTCATACCTGCACTCCTGCATCAGGTCTCCAGGGACAGAGGAGCTGACTCAGTGTGGGAGAGTTTCCAGCTCCTCTTTTCTCTTTGGTAAACGTTTTTTTTTTTCACGACTTAGATCTTGTCTCGTAGACACCTGAATCCCACTGTCAGAATTCAGCATTGATTGGTAGCGTGCAGTTATTCTGATAGGGTTTCATTTGACGTGCTGGTGCTAACACAGCTAAAGTGTTCAGTTTAAAGCAGCTGGCTCTGGTTTTAAAAGTAGTAACTGGCCCCGGAGGCTTGGTGTGGTGCAACCATGTGCAATAGTTTTCACATCAGTGAGGCTGATATGATATGATACGCTGATGAGGCAGATTTTGTATTTTAACACCTCAAAGTAATCACAATGATAAAATACAATAAAACAGTGTTGACTAGTTTTTCTTTGACTAAACAGTTGAAGATTTAAATTCTCCATAAAGCAACAAAACTGCCTTGAGATGATCCACCTACTCTGCTCAGAGAAATGATAAAATATGCCCGTTGTAAGAAGTTAGATCCAGCAGAAAGTTGCACACCCACACACTGACAGTCCTCCGTCTCGGTTTATGGCTGATTTTTTTTCTTTGTCACAAACTTTCTCTCGTGTTTTTGTCCTGCAGGAGAGAGTCTCTCCCTTTGAAGCAGTGAGTCGTCGTATCAGCCTTTCATTTAAAGTTACTGTGTTGTGAAACATTTATATGACCTGACTAAGCTGCACACCACAGCTCAGAGCGTCTTCTTCTTTTGCACACCTAGACTGTATGAAACTCATTGCCTCTACTCTGCATCATATTCTCCTAATTGGGCTGCGGAGTGTAATAGATAGACAGCACAACCACTGCCGGGGCTGCCCTGAGGGCGATCGACAGCCACTTGCATTTTAATAGCTTCACTCATCGGGGCTCTTTTGTTTCACTGCACAGTTTGATATCACAGTTTGTATCAGCACATGCCCACGAACAAACGCTGAGGGTGCTGCTGCTGCACACTGAGGCATAAATGCCCACACAGTAGAGCTGCTGTGCTGTATGTTGTTGTGCTGAGCGTGGGTGTGTGTTGGCAGCGAGTGGCTCTACAGTACATGTGAGGGATTGATTTCCTCGTACCTGCTCCCAAACACGGGGGGGGGGGGGGCAAGGTGGGAGTGGGCTTTCAATACTGTGGATTAGGATTAGTAAAGGTTGTGTGGATGATGTTGTCTCTTTGTGTGTGAGCATTAGTGAGTCTGCACTTGAATGTAACCTCGTGTGTGTGTGTGTGTGTGTGTGTGTGTGTGTGTGTGTGTGTGTTTGCGCGCGCGCGTGTGCGCGTGTGCATGCAGACAGACACAGCGTCGCGCCCCGTGTGTGACAGTGGTTGTCCTAATCTGTGGAAGCAGTGGGTTGCATCCAACCAGTCCGAGCCTTGGGGACTTAGGCCAGCTAATTATAATGTATAGTGCCTGGCTGCCATGGTAACACTAGATGGTTGGTTTTTGGGGGCTACGGGGATGGGGGTAACAGTAATTCATGTACGTGGGACTGCAGCCGAGGGGGTCCTTATCTCTCGCTGCCTACAGGCGTATGGCACATGAAGATATGCAGCCGCAGTGAGATTGTCATTCATTTGAGGCAGAAGGGGACGATATTGCCTTTTATTGGACTCTTGTCTGGCAGGGAAGTGCTCTGGATGTGTGCGCACAGGTTGTGAAGTGGTTAATGGGCACACATCTTCATCATCGCCATCGCAGTATATTTGTAGTGGAATGCACACGCAGCACAACACAGTGAACGTCTCCTCTGTCTGCCTGTGTTAGATATTTCACTCTGCTTTGATTCTGGATCGGCAGCTCTCCTGTCATCTTCCATTAAAGCTTTGGAGCCATCTCTCTCTCTCTCTCCCCCTCTCTCTCTCTCTCTCTCTCTCTCCAGTAACTAATGTGTGGGAGTCCTGCAGCTTGCTGACCTTTAGAAGTGAGCTGTTTCTTGCATACAGTGGTTTGCATTATCTGAGGACCCAACCCATTATCATCTCGAGCAGACTGGTTGAGGGGAAGGGGGAACAAAGACCCTGGCTTAACTGGAGGGCTCGCAGGCTTTCAGACCGCAGCTACTCACTGACTTCGTTAGCATCATTTAGCATGACTGTGACATCAGGCCAGTGCAAAGCAGTGGGCTTATTTCCTGTTTGTTTTAACAGAAGGTGCATTCACTGAAACTGAACTGTGATCTTCTGAATCATTGAAAATCTTTCTGTTCTCTCCTTCTCCTGTACATTTTATCTACACAACAGAATCTGATTTACCAGTGAATGAATACCTCTGGGAGTGAATTAGTATTAGTGAGAGATAAAAAATGTCCCGTCTCTTCAGCAGAACTGGATCACAGCTCGAGGTAATCCTAGACGTGATCAGATCTGTAAATTAAATTGTGCTGTTCACCAATAGATGTTGCCTTAGTTTGAGGTTGTGTTGACTGTGGCCATGAGCCATTCACACCTCCCCACGCTACATCTCACCTAGACTGGGTAACCTGTGTGTATTGCTGTTGCTACCTGCCACATCCTGCATTCATGCGAAATTCATGTTGTTATTTTTAGAGCATTAAGCTCTTAAAGGCAGTTTGATCAGGTCGTCTGTTGTTGATGGACGGACAGTGTACAGGTCCTCATTGGTCAGAAGAGACGACAATGAATCCAGGGCTGGTTTTTTGTTTAGATGGTTTGTGTGTTTCTGGGAAAGTTTGCTCCTGTGCTGCTGTTATTCTTTCTCTATTTCATGTCAGAGAATCTCTCATGATAAGACAAGATGAGCTGTACAAGTAGGTATTATTATATTATTATTACACATAGGTCTACTAGTGAATTTGGTTTATTTTCCTTTCTGGAATTTTGTTCAAATAGTTGATTCATGAATTTGTAATCAGTTTTTTAAAACTAAAAAATATGACAAATCTGGTTCCATCTTTTCATTTGTGAAGATTTGATGCTCTTCTTTGTCAAACACGATATTAAACTGAATATTGTTGGATTTTGGACTATGAACAATGTCTTGTTAGATAAAACAAGACAGTGAAGAAGTAGCCTGTTTAAACTGCAGTCTCCTGTTTTCCCTCCATGTTTCTGCAGTGAGCCAGACAAACCTAGGCTGCTTTAAAACCTGATATTTTATTGAAATACACTCAACCCATTGTATCGGTGATCCTAAGTGGTTTAGAGACACATGTTATTGAATACAACCCTCAACTATTCCTTGTGTAAGACAAGTACTGTGCAGCAAACATCTGTTAACAGTGTTTCCCTGTCAAACACAAATCCAGTTTAATGCTGGAACAACAGGTTCGACTGGAATCTGTCATTGTGCAGAGAGACTTCACTCTCCGAACATCTGCTCATCTGTCTCTGTGTGCACATGTGGCTGCGTGTTTTACCTGTTTTCAGTATAACTGTTTGAGGAGCAGCGTCTGTACGCTGATCACCGTCGAAGCTGGACTGATCACAGCTGACTTTCCTCCAGAGAACGCAGTCTGCCGCTCCACAGCTGCCTCTCTGACCAGCGGCTGTTTGTTGTCAGTCAGCTGGTTTACCTTTGGCTTGTGGAAGGTTTATTTTAACAAAGTGGTTGTGCGAAGAGAAAGACCTCAGAGCACCTGATGATTCACAGAAGAAGACTCCATTAAAAGCTAATGAAGCAGCAAATCAGGTGCAATAATTTCAGATGGCTCTTCTCTGTCCGTGGAGCTTAAGAGCAGCTTAGACCTGCAGATGCCGTTTTAATATCTTAAAGCTTCATATATGTCTATATGCTCACTAGAGCTCCTGTCTTAATTTTACAGCTTTTCATTTGAGGCATTTGCATAATGTGGAGTCAAATTGGTTTCCAGTGATTCTATATTGCTGCTGCTTCTGTCCTCAGAGTCTCATGTCATGTTGAAAAACTTTATGTTGACGAAGGGAACACAGGCCGGGCTGTAAAGATAGACCTTCATAAAGGCTTTTAATTTCCCCTGTGACACCACCTCCTGATAGATGCCTACGGCACGAGGGGGTGTAAAAGCTTACATGTACACCGTCAGTACACAAATACACACGCAATGACCACACATCTATCAAGCCACTGATGTACTGTCACGCTGTCATGGCTCCACAGGGCCGGGGAGGCTGGCGGCAGAGCGGGAGAGTGCAGGAGGTGGGACTCCGTCTTTTTGTTTCGCCTCCTCTCTCTTGTCTTTTATCTGCTCTTCAGAGAATTGGATCTGTTATGGTTGAGCTCCCTCACATCTTTTGAGAGTGGCACTGAAGACGCAGAGGAATATCTTTGAAACCACTCTCTCTCTCTCACACACACACACACACACACACACACACACACGCATGCACACACACTGTGTATATACAGCAAAGATGGTACAGACATGTTGTGACTCTCTCACATGCATTTTCTCCTGTTTTTAATTATCTCCCTTGGCGAACCCCTGCTCATAAACACACTTTCTACTGTAAATGTGTGTGTGTGTGTGTGTGTGTGTGTGTGTGTGTGTGTGTGTGTGTGTGTTCAGTCACTGCAGCCATGCTCTGCATATACAGAGGCAGTTTGCAGATCTGCTTCTCTGTGCCCACACAGTGCTCGCTGGCTGCAGGGCATGATGTAATCCCTCTCCTCCAAAGAAAAATTGCTGAGCAAGGCAACACAACTCCCCGACTGAATTCTCATACTGCAGCAGCAACTTTACTTCCTCTGACTTTACTAGTTTGCAGCCACCCCAAGCTCCTATAGATGGACAAGGGCGAGAGGTGGGAGGATGACCGTATGGATCTGAGGCTGTCTGTGCATCTTCTTTCACTTTTTGCCTCTTGCTCACACACATTCTCTGGTACGTACTGGTGCACATGAAGATGTGTGGCCTGCAGTGCTGTCATGCTGAAGCAAGAGGGAAACCATTTATAACAATCTGGTTTCGAGTCATCTTCTGTGGATTACTGATCATTATTCTTTTTTTTTATGACTTAAATGTTCTTATGATTCATAATTCCACAATACAGAAACACAACAGTCTCCAACGAGCATTAAACAGAGGAGGAAAGAAAAACAAATATATCAACAACTCCACACAAACAAACACAAAATAAATAAATCAATCAATAAGTAGAAATGTCCAGTAAACTGGATTACGGATTATTTTTGTTACCAGTTTGTTTCTTGAATTCTTTCACTGCTCTGTTTGTCTGTGCTTGAGAATATCACGATATAGTTATCAGTCAGTATCTTGAAAATCTTTTATTTCTGACTCAAATCACAAAAGTTTCATAAAAGAAATCAATACTCACCTGATTTTATTTTACATTCACTTCACATTTGAGATTTCTCTTTCAGATTTTTTGAGATTGGACAAATGTAATTTGTAATTTTTCCGCTGTGTTTTTTGTTTATTTTATTCAATAGAGAAAGAGATTAGTGAAGAAAATAATTGTCAGATTCATTGACAGTGAAATAATTATTGTTTATTTGCTGCCCCTAAACATTTCTACCATTAGAATAGTGGATTGAAAAAACAAACAAGGCGTTGACAGAGGACGCAGATGTTTACATTAGTGCTGACTCACCTGTCAAGAAGTCAATAGGTTGTATTGTAGCGCCACATACACACACTCTGCTGCTGCTGTACACTGCTGTCACTGCCTTTACATTATGTATGAGAGTTGATTCAGAGGTGAAATGAGTTATCTCAGCATGCAGGTGTCTCTGTGCAGCAGACGGCTTCATTTGCATACAAACGTATTCTCGGTATTTCATGTTTCCATAGCGCAGAACGGTTAGCTGTTGATGTACAGTGCTGGTTATTTTTTTTTCTCACAGATGCTTTTGTGTATATGTGTGTGTGTGGTGTGTGTGTGTTTTTTTTGTGTGTCCCTGCTGCTGTATTTGTGTGTTTGTGTGATGGATGCCTCTGTCAGTCCCAAGTAGCCCGGTGGACATGTTGGCTGTGTGATGTATGCCTTAGCAGGTTTCTGTAGTCCCACTCACCCAACACATCACTGCCCACACCGCTTACCTCCCCCCGGACTCACACACACACACACACAGCTCAAGAAACATTTCATTTGTGAGTGTAGAGGTGAGCTTACAGAAGCGCTCTGGCCTCTGATGTCGCCTGGCGGTGGCGGCGTCCCTCAGTGTGGGCGTGGTGTGTGATGTGGCACAGGAGATGTCACAGTTTTTCTTTGGTTGTTTTCTTGCTGTACAGCTGCTGCCTTCCTGGTGAGCGATCAACAGACGCTCGTGTGTTATAAATAGGTGAACACTTTGCATAGCAGACACTGTCACTCAGTCTCTTAAATGTCATCACCCCACCGGTGTTCTGTAACGATTTTACCATTTAACCCCACACGTATTAGAGACCTCCTGTTTTTATCTGCATCAGAGGCGAACACAGTGAAGACTGTAAAACGCTCGTGCTGTTGAGGATGTTTTCCTCTAATAAAAGAAGAGCAGCTGTGGTCACATGACAGAGGCCATAATCGTCAACCTTTTCTGTTGACGTTGATGGATTTCTTCATTTGTGCCAGGTTCACAGCCGGCGTGTGCTTATCCCTGCAGAGGTTGACTGTTCAGTGTGGAGGAGGGGTGGTGGTAGGATGAATTTCCTCCCCGTGCCGCCCTCGGGTGGTTTATGACTCAGGAACCTCAGTTTTAAAAGTTTCTCTTGTCCTCTGGTATAAATAGTTCAGTCCTGCCAGGAACACCAGCTGCTGCCTGACACAACCAAAAAGCTTGTTGGCAAGCAGGAAACATTTGCATCAATCTAGCCAGTTGTCATGGCAGCCTTTGTTCTTGCCATGGAAACGAGGGCCGGTAACTGAGAGCGACAGGTGGATGTAGAGCTGTCCGTCAGGAGAGGTCAACAGTGAAGGTGATGTGAGCTGACACTGGGCTGGGTGATGGTATAGAGGGGTAGCAGGGGGGTAGCAGGGGGGTAGCAGGGAGGTAACAGGGGCAGGACCGCAGATTTAACTGGTTCATTATCAATATTTGTTATTTACTATCTGCACTGACACACACACCACAGCAGTGATTCTCTGGAGAACCTCTGGACTTCCTGTGTCACTGGGATCCATTGATTCTCTGCTACCAGCTGTCAGTGGTGAAAATCACATCAGAGGGTATTTGTGTATTGATGAAACGCACTGCATTATGGGTTATTTAGTTAAATCATAGTGTCTAAAGTCTAGCGTGCCACTCAGCCCTCCACCTCTGACTTTCTTAATGGGTCACATAGGAACTGTTGCATTTTTTTTCCCTTTAACTACACATCACTTATACTTTACTCCGTTATCTGAAGCATATCATGACATTTGAATGTTTCAAGGTTCCAGGAAGAGACTGGACTTTTTGTCAGTACATAAAATCTAATTGGAGGTACTTGAACTTGAACTTGTCAGTGAACATTTAGTGTGCTGCTTTATGTTTTAGGCAGGAGAAGCTCCTGCTGGTGCAGGATTTGAGCGTCTGCGGCTGAGCGCTGTTGTATTCACATGCTGTATCAACAAGCAGATCTCTGAGGCTGTACTTCACTGCAAGGCTTGGCTTGTTCGTTACTCAGCAACACACTGACATGCTCAGGTTTAGCATGTGTAATGTTTGCAGTATTCACCGTCTTCAGTTCGGCATGCTAACATACTAGCATTACAAAACCTCTGAGGGGTACACGAACATCTGAACGAGACTTCATGGGGAACCATCTAATAGTTGCCACGACATTCAACACAAAACCATTAATGTGAAGAGGAAGTCTGTGTTGAAGTTCAAGTCATTCCTAACTGGCTAATAGATCGATATTATCCACCGCACCACAACAGTCACACCACGACAGATCAAACCTGGACGATCAAACAGTGACGTTGTGACGGTGTCTGTAATAACATTAACAGTAGCTCTGTTCTATTCAAGTGTCCCAGTTAGACAGTGTGACAGTGAAGCAGCAGACCTGACGTAATGCCCAGCCATTTGTGTTATTGCTCCGCTCTGTGACGTCAACACTGGCAGGGGTTTGGCATCTTTACTACTTCTCTGATTTGTTTCACTGCATTTTACTTTGATCCCATTCTAATAAATTTCCTTCCATCTCCACGAGGAACGAGCTGCTCTGAAACTGCTGAGTTCGTTTCCTGACTTAGGTTCAAAGACTTCTACACACGGTAACACAGGCAGTGTGATAGTGTGTGCGTGTGTGTGTGTGTGTGTGTGTGTATGTGTGTGAGAGACTGTGTGTGTCTCTGTCTGTGTGTGTGTGTGTGTGTGTGTGTGTGTTTACCCCGTTTGAAAGGTTTTCCAGTGCAAGCCATTCCTCATTAACTGGAGCCTCATTGAGCTAACCCCATCAGCACACACCAGAGCCTCGGAGTAATTGTGTGGAGCATGTATCTGTGGTGTAAGTGACACGGGGACGGTGTCTGTGTTTCCCCCATGGGCTGCACTAATTTCCCTAAGCACCGTGTGGAGCGCATAGGAGGTCGAGAGAGAGAGAGACTGACACAGAGAGAGAGAGAGAGACTGACAGAGAGAGAGAGAGAGAGAGAGAAACATGAAATACACAGACTGGTGTAGCTCGAAAAGTATGTGAACCCCTTGGTTAATTACAATAACAACAAGCTAACTGGAGTTATCTAACCTGGAGTCTGATCAATGAACTGGATGTGTGGGTCAGAGCTGCTTTCACTTATAAAAGAGCAGGTTGAGTTTGCAGTTCACAAGAAGCATCTGCTGATGTCACAAAAAGACACCAGAAACGTGGAAGTGGACGTTCAGCTAAGATGATTTCGAACACAGACGCTCAGTGAGCTGTAAAAGAAGCCCAGGGTAAAGGTCAAAGACATAAAGGGATCACTGGAGCTAGTTAACATCTCTGTTCATGAATTTGCCTAACGCAAATCATGCTGCATGGCAGGAAGCCATGTTCCATGCCGCTAATCTGCAAATACATAAACATCACTGCTCACCTGGAGTTTGTCAAAGAGCAGCCTGACACTCCGCAACACGACATGGGAAAATGTTTTGTTGACTGATGCAGCTAATGTTGAGTTGTTTGGGAAGAACATGCAGCTCCATGTATGGTAGAAAAAGGCCAATGCATACCAACACGAAAACATCATCCCAACAATCAAGCACAGCTGTAGGAAGACCGGTCCAGACTTCCTCCTGAACAAGGTGCAGGTGTGATCTGCAGCTACTGGAGGAGCTGGATCCAGGTTACTGCTGCCAAAGGAGGTTTGACCAGTTCTTAAATCCAAGGGTTCACTTACTTATTCACCAGCTCTGTGAATGTTTAATGAGTGTGTTTAAAAAAAGACACAGAAGATCGTAAATGTTTTGTGACTTAGATGGAAATCGCGTCACATTTTATGAGCAGTTAATGCAGAAAACCGAGCGGGGAGGTTGTACATTCAAGTATCTCTGCTAAAGTGACTTTAGATAGTAGCTGCCACATTAAAAGGAAGAAGCAGAAGAGGTGGTTTGGCTTTCATTAGGTAGTGGCTGCAGTACCTACAATAACTACAGTCTATATCCTCAACGTTACATCTCCATTCTAATCAAAGCTTTTACTCCTTTAAAGCTCCATGCAGGACATTCCTGCCTCTGTCAGCACATGCAGGATATGAAGAGCATGGATGTGGTTTTATCTTGCTCACAGTCTGTTGTCAGTGGTGTGTTCATACTCTCCCTCCGTTCAGCTAATGGTACACTAATGGCTGTCAGCTCTTTTTTAACGGGCCTTGAAGAATACGTTTTCGCGGGTGGCTCTTAGCTGTTTGTGAGTCTGAGCAGTGACTCTCAGCTCTGTCATTTGGTACAACTCTGTGTCCATTTGTCAGACACTGAAACTCTTGTATGCTCACTCAGGATGACCTTTTGATGTTTCACAGGAAAACCTATGAAAGAATTTCCTCGGTGAGCTCAGCTGACATTAATGACACAGTCACACTTTCACAACAGAGATGGGATCCAGTAGAAACACCGACGTGAAGCTGGCCACTGATGGATGAATATATTCAAACGGTTCTTAACAGTTAATCACGGCTAAGTTCATCGCTAGAAGCTTGTGTTAGCCTGCAACAACAACATGATTCGACTTCACTAATCCACAGCTGGCGTCACTGCAGCAGCTCACTCGGCTTTAATTTATGTCTCTTGATAAGAACAAGAGGAATTCTTTATTTGCCAAGTATGTTTTTATACACACACACACACACACACACACACACCTGGCGCATTTTGGGGACTAGATGCTTTGCTCAAGGGTACTTCAGGCGTGGATATTTCCTGTTTCCTGCTCATTCAGGGAATTGAACAGGCAACCTTTGGGTCCCACACTCCTCTAACCTCTAGGCCACGGCTGCATCCAAAGCTTCAGTTAGTTCCTCATATTACAGCACACAGAGAACCTAACACCAAGCACATGCATCCATACCACTGAGTGTAATGGCTGCTTGCCCTTAAACCATAACAGGACAGTCTTTACTGCTCAGCTGGGCAGTGACAATATTCAGGTCACAGAGAAACATATTGATGCCTAACCACATTTTATAGCTTCCATACAGCCACTGCTGTTTCTGAGCGTGTGTGTTTGTTGCTTCCTCTTAGGCAGGTGGGTGTTCTTGAATACAACATTGTTGCCTTCATTTGAATGAGTCCTATCTGACAGATTTAGAACAGTGGAAGTATTGAGCACTGAACAACTCTAAACCGGCTCTCTGATTTTCATATCCCGAGCTTCTCGGTTGTTTGCGTTGTTGCATCTGACTCGAAGAAATGGGACAAGCAGGACTTTAGTCGTGACATTAGGTTTGCTCGACGGCTTCGGTGAAATGGCTGACTGCCAGTGAAGGTGTTTTGGTCACACATCGCTCACACACACACACACACACACACACACACACACACACACACACACACACACACACACACTGACACGCTCATGGCTTTCTTCTTTGAGGCTGCGTGTGTCATCCGCTCTCTCTTCTCCAGTGATGGTAAGTCAGGCCGCCCTGCGTTTGGCTGTGTGGTTTCTCTGGTCTGTGGATGTGTTTGTGTGTGTGTTTGTGTGTGTGTGTGTGTGTGTGTGTGTGTGTGTGTGTGTGTGTGTGAGACAACCTTATATAGCTTCACTTTGCCAGACCTAGGCTCTATTGATTTATCAATGGACTCTTCCTCCTATAAATGTCAATCCTTCTACCTGCCGTTGTGTCCTGTTTAATCGCATGTCATGTTGAGTTTGTCCCCGTGTTAACCTTGAGAAATACGTGTGTGTGTATGTTTGCAGACTGCTGTATTGAGCAGTAATAACAGGTTAGGGCTGATGAATCCTCTCCACTGAAAAAAAAAAACCCTCTCTCTCTCTGTGGTCTGACAGTGCAGCATTGATTTTCCTGCTCGTCACGCACGGGGATTGTCAGGGTGCATTAGCTGACCGAGGCAGCCTACGTTTTGTGTCAGTGTGCAGAGAAACATGTGCACGTGCAGACTTCTGTCAGTGGCTCATGTACATGTGAGTGTGGTGGTGTTTACAGCAGCACGGCAATACTGACGAGTGATGGTGTATAATCGTGATGTCGGAGCTTCTGCTTCATAGTGTTTAATGTACACTTGTCTGGGAAAACGTGTCATACTGACCAAAAACTCTGAGAATATATTCATTTTTAGAGAACTTGTAATTTTCAACTTATTTCTAGATTATTGTTGGCTGTGTTTAAAAAAGGAGAGTAGAACAAGACCCCGTTTAGTTGATGAGGTGTTCTTTACACCAGTGACTCCCTAAGGGGTCAAGGTATAAATCTTAAGGGTCATTTTACCTTTTCAGGTCTCTAAAGATTATTCAAATAAACCAGTCTTAGAGGGAGGAGTCTCTTTTTGGTTGAACTGGTCAAAACCCTCACACATATGAGGAGGGGTCCCATCTAAAAATAGCTTTGTTTTAAGGGTTATAAGCTCAGAAACCTGGGAGTCGTTGCTCCGGTGCAACTGAATAAAACATTGAGAACATGCGCTCAGCCACACTGCTGTCATCTTCAACAGCTGGTGTGATTTCTCTGTGGCCACAAGTCTGGACACATACGCTACACACACTCACACAGTTTTGTCACACTTTGTCTCAGCTGCTGGTGACGAAGTGTTCAGATGTGGAGAACAGAAATCTCCTTTGAGCTCAACATTAAAAACAAGAAGGATTTGTGATCGTCTCAGTACGACAGTAATTCAGTGAAGGGCTTTGTGATGGGCTAAAGAAAGCTGGAGCCACCTTTGTGGACTCAGTGGACCTTCACAGGTCATCAGTGTTATAAAGAATGACACAATGGAGGGGAAAGTTCCCTGTTCACTGTAGTTAAGATGAGAGATGTGCAGGCAGTGTGGTGATCCGCTGACCTTTGTTCTGGTGCCGTAACAAGGTTCATATTTGTGGTTCAGTGCAGTATCTTGACAACTGTCGGATGGTTTGCCATGAAACTGACATTGATGATCTCTTAACTTTTCATCCATCAGCATCATCAAAACATTCATCAGCCTCAGATATCCTCTGAGTGTAGTGCTAACTGGCAGATGTTAGCATGCTAACATGCTAGAGTAGGATTGTGAACATGGTTAACATTGTGCTGTACCTGCTAAATATCAACATGCTAGCATACACATTGAGAGTGTGTTAAGATTGCGTTGTGAGCATTGAGCTCAAAGCATCACTGTAACTGTAGACTTCTTCTTCTTCTTCTTCTGGTATTTAAACAATAAGCTCATTGACATGCATTATTTAATTTCCTCCTTTTTTAACAAACCCTCATCCTCTTGTATATTGGATACTTTCTGCAGTAAAACTGTTTCATTTCTACACTAGTGCCACCGTACCAACTTCCTAGTCTGAGAATCTGCAGGGAGTCTGCACGCAAGCTGTACATTCGACTCTGCGGTGCCCTGGACAACATTCACAGACGTTCCCTACGCAGAGGGCGTATTATAAAAATACACATTAATCAGCTAATAATTCAATGAACGCAGTGAGCCCGGTTGTTATTGAGATGCTCCTCATGGATGATGAACTCTGTGTAGCTCGGGGGCAGTCAGAGAAAAATGAGAAAAGTGACCTCGTTGTAAATTCCCCTCTGTGACAAAAACACATCAATACAGACGCGTTTCAGCCTTGTTTGTAGGTGGATGGAAGCTGAGCTGTAGTCATGACTTCAGACATTCAACCTTGGAATAAGAGCCTTTTTTTCCCACAATATTTTTATTTTTATAAATTGTTTATTTTATAGATTTGAACATCATGAAATACAGGCTCTAGCATTTGTAAAATATACTTCATACTTCAGCATATAATAGCTGCATTCACTCTGAACATAGTAAGAAATAAAAATAAATAAATAAATAAAAAACAAGCAAACAAACGCTCCTCTTATCTTAACATTCGGCAATCTATGCAAAATGGGGTGTATTAATTGTAATGATACAAAGTACAACAAGTGAGTAGAAGAAGAGAGAAAGAAAATAATTAAATAAATAAATGAATGATGGTGTGATGTCGGGGTAGTATAGGAGTAATTTTGATCAGGTGCAGTATTTAAACATAGTTTTAATGAACTATAATGAGAACGTGCTTCTGTTTTCATCCTGCTGGTTTCTGTCTGAGAGAGCTGATAAATCCACCTTAAACATATGGTTGTGTTTCCAGATCATGTGCAGTGATATTCACTGATTGGTCCTGAGACTGAGCTGTGGAATAACCAATGAAGATACTGATTTTCTACATGGGAGCGTATATTACCAGCAATATTTCTGTCTGTTTGATCGGCTCCGGTCTGCGACCGTGGCGAGTCTCGGTCTGATCTGGTCTCAGTGGCTGAACAGCAGCGGCAAAGAGACGCTTCCACTCTCGCCCTCCCTCTTGTATCCGCTGCTCTCCCTGTACCTCTGTCTTGCATTAATATGTCTAATCAGACGTAATGAGGATGAATGATGCCTACTCACACACTAAACTGCACTCAGAGTTTTATTCAAACACAGTATGGCTGTAATGACGCACATTAACAGTTTAACACACACAAACACAGAGCCGACATTAAACCAGCGAATGCATGAGAGCTCATGTAAGGAAGCAAAGAAGCACGGCAGTCGACATTCAGCCCGTTTGCTCTGACTCTGTCCTCCATGATGGACTGGCTCTCTGCTCCGCACATTGGAGACTGTATTTCTGAACGGTTTCTGCTGCTTATTGATGTTTCTGCGAATAGAAATGAATCATGGCCAACGTCTTTGTAACAGAGGCAACAGACCTCGGCGTTTGTCTAGACATGATCGTTTTGTTGAGGGCACTTTTTGTGCAATCTTTTTTTTTTTTTTATCCCGTTCAGGGTCACTGAGGGCATGGCACCTCTCCCAGCATGCATTGGGCGAGAACCAGTCTATAGCAGGGCTAACACACTAAAGAAACACAAACTCAAGCTCGCACCTTCAGGCAATTCAGAGTTTCCAGTTCACCCGTGCAGAACGCTGGCATGCAACGTTCAGCATGCGATCGTCAGCGGGAACATTGAGCCTCGCTCTCAGTCTAAATCTGCTTCCTGCTCACAGTTCACTTTCCAAACATCAGCCGTGAACTGCGAGGAGATGTGAGGATTTGGGAATGTGTGTCATTACTGAGAGCCGCAACATCAGGTGAACGTCTGAGATGGCAACAACAGTTCTCTCTCGTATGCTTCGATACACACCCTCTCACACACACTCTTTCACACACAGTTTCATACACACACTCTCTTACTCACACTCGTGTAATGTTAGCAGATTGGGACAGACTAGCATGTGAGGAGGCCAGAAGGTGTATGGAAGAATCAGATTGGAGGGGAGAGAAAGATGGAGGGAAAGAAAGCAAACAAATCTGTGCACATAAACTCTCTCTCACACACACACACACACACACACACACACACACACACACACACACACACACACCCCTCTTCACCTTAATGTCTCTACACGTGTCGTCTCGCAGCGCTCCAGCGCTCTGTGTTTTTTGTGAATGCTTCACTAAGTCAGCTGAGGCCCAAACGCACCATTTGTCAGCTCTTTGCCCGTCAGCCACAGATGAACCATATGGCAGCTCTGACTCTCCGTGGTCCAAACGCTCACATGCAACTAACAGATGGAGGGATTATTTATTTATTTATATGTTTGTTTGATTGACAGGTGGGCGGTGCAGGGACTGTGGGGGTATGGTGCGTGTGAGTAGGTGACAGACGGTGGTGGTCGGCCACTCTAAGCACCCATCAACATTAGCTTGATGGTGGGTGTCTTCTTTTGTGGTTCGTCTTCTTGCACACATGCATGCTCTCGTGCACACTCTTGCACACCTCAGCGCAGGTTATGCGCAGGCAGATAGTCACACCTACGCACAAACATTTGGTTCTTCTTTTACAGCTGCTATATGGCTTTTTGTAATAGTCACAGATAGTTACACAAGCTTTTGTGCGGGCACTTCTTCTATTCCACGTTCATGAAAGGAATGTTCTGTATCAGGTAGATGAGCAGGAGTTGTTTCCCATCAGGGTAAAACAAAAAGTAACATCCTAGAAATTCAGTTTCCTTTATTTCACCAGGTAACGTCCCACTGAGATTTTAAATCTCATTTTCAAGAGAGACCCGCCAGGTGCAGGCAAACATCTTTGTGTATGTGTTTGCAATTTTCACTTACTTAAATAAAATCCCTGCTTTTCGTTATAGTATGTGACTGACTGTCCATCAAAGACACACCTCTCTAATAAGACAACAGATAAAAAGATGTCAATGTGAAATTTTTTTTGCGTTATACAGGCTTTTTATATCTCTCCATGCTTCTGTGTTGTTCTACTGTTTTCTTCGTCAGTGTCCTTTTGAAGTCGGTGCAGGAGTTGTTTCAGAGTCAGCGTTGTTCCCTTCCACTGGAGCTGTCACTGCTGCTCAGAGCCCGACGCCAGCGTTGTCACAGGACATGAATTTCAACCTCAATACCGACACTAAGCCTAATGTTTAACAGTTCAAGACTGTGATAACACTAAAACAAAATTAAATTCAAATGAAGCAAGTTACACGTGCAGTTTGCTGCTCTGTAGCTTCCTCGGCACAGAAGGTGACTGAGGGAGTCTGTTCTGAGGTTCGGTTCAGCCGGACTGTTTCATGCTGTTGTTGGCATGTTCATGTTTTCAGCTTGTTGATGAGCTTTAGCTTCAGTCTCAGTCTGTGACTCACGGTGATTATTCCATTCTTCAGTCGTCTTTGAACTATTAAAACTTCCACTTGCCCTCTGCTCGTATAAATTGTCTCCAGAAGTTTCAGCTGTCGTTTCCTCTTTGTGTTTCTGTCACAGCGCCGCAGCCGAACATTTCAAATGAAGCCATACAACGTGCTCTTTACCCTCTTGGTTAGATTCACATCTCCACACACAGCTAACAGAATAAGTGGTGGGTGAGTCACTGGAGCCCAGCGACGGCCTTGTTCTGTGGTGAAATGCTAACTGACATCTCTCTCTCTCTTTCTCTCTCCCTCTCTCTGTCCTCCAGATTTTAACTACAACACAGATGGCTACGAGGGAGACGGGGCGGAGGACGGCAAGTCTCAGGATGGCTCGGAGACGCTGCCCTATATAGATGAATCGCCCACCATGTCTCCCCAGCTGTGCGCACCCCAAGGGCCCGATGGAGAAACGGTCTCCCCTACGCCACCAGAGGGCCTGCTGCCTGGGGTAAGAACACACACACACACACACACACTGTGTATAGGTTGACATCAGTGGCAGTCCTCCACATCCTCCTTCAGTAGAATAATGTGACAGATGGGAGAGAGAGGGGACGTGCGACATAAATCATGGGCTGGATGTTTCAGTGTGAGCTTACACACTAGATGACTGATCAGTGGTCACAGGTGCAACACGCCTCCAGGCTCGTTTCTTCAGCGCAGTATGCAAAGATCCTAAAAGGGCTTGAATAAATATACTGCCGGTTTTGTAGATGAGATCTTTTTCCGAAGTATTCCCTGAGTTGTTAGATCGATTCCTCACATCACAAGGAACTACGGATTTCAACTATCACAGTTTTAAAATCAACTCACAGAGGCTTGAAATGCCTGGAATATTCAACCCAGCTGAACAATGAAACATTATCTTTGCACGGTGATGCAAATGTGAGCAGCGACTGTTTTGAAGACTCTTCCTGATGATGCTTTCAAGTGTTGCTGGAAAGTCAAGCGCTCAGCACATGATAGAATATCTTGAACAACATCAAAGGGCATTGACAGTTTTTCTAAAAGTCTAACATTTTACATTATGGACACCCTGACTTCCTGTTAAATCTGATCTGTCATCAGTTGGTGTTTCTCCTTGTTAAAAGCAGTAGGAGCTTCACCTGGGATGGTTTCACTCCCGATGACTATGGTGACTCTGTGATGACAGTCTTTCTGCGCTGCTTCCTGAAGTAAGTCGCCGGATCTTGACCCGGTGTAATTGTTAACGATTAGCCACAACAGCTGGACTGCCTGCAGCGCACTGCAGGTGTCGCATTCACTGCAGCAGGAAATGACCAGTGACCCAGATGGCTTTGACGCCACCAGCACCGGTCTGCCAGTCTGTGGTGTAAGAGGAGAATATGTTTGAGTACCGTGTTTATGCACAAGGTTGTAATTTTTTTTAAACATTGCCTCCGTCTTTGGCGCTAAGTGGCCAGTGCTGATAATATTTCTCAGGCATCACATGTCAGTCAGTCATTGTTGTGTGTGTTCTGGCTTTATTTTCACTTTACAGTATATCTACAGTACAGGAGTTACAACTGAAATACTATTATTTGCTCTTGTGTTTATTCAAAATAATCTGCTGCTGCTGGAAATATAAAACACTGTTTTCTGTGTTTTTGCTAGGAAATATTAACAGTCATTTAGAACAGCTGATGTCATATGTTAATTTCTGGTAGAGAGTACCACTGTGTACTACTGGTATAAAAGTGCTGAAGGCTTTTATCTGCATATTTCAGTGTCCTGTCACTGACTCGCCCCGTCCTTCATATCAGTGGGTCAGAGGTTAGCAGTGCTCTCTTCATGCGTCGCAGCTGTGTGTGCGTTTGTATGACTGTGAATGTGCATCCTGTGTGACCACTTGTGTGTCTGACGCTGTGAGTGGGTGCTTCGGCATCCCGAGGACACTCAGCGGGAGTCATGTTGACCCTGACCTGACACACACACACACACACACACACACACACACACACACACAGAGAGAGAGAGGGAGAGAAAAAGTGGCTGGCACTTGCACTTCGCACATCACAGCAGCTTTGACGTGCAGCATGAAAAAGTCTGAATGAAAGCGACAGCAGTCGTGGGCGAGTGGCTCAGACTTTTGTCATGTGATTTACATCTTCACACTCTGAGGAATTCTTCTGGAAATTCTCACTTTTGTAGAAATGTCTCACATCACCTTTCCCATTTCCATTTCCATCCATTCACACTCTTTACATCTTCACCTGCCGGTTAAACCTGCCTGCTGCCTCTGCTTGTTCCCAGCTGTCCTGTTATCACTGCGTGATCACAGTAATATAAATACAGTGTGATTTTGATCGTTGGTCTTATTGTAATAGTGGTAATTTATTAATTATTAATCTTCGTTATCTATTACATTCATTGTGAGTATGCGCTTGTGTAGATGGAGATGTGTCTCCATCTAGTGGCAAGTTTAGGTAAGGACAGAGCAGACAGGACATTTTCACATGTTGAAAACTATTTGAAAAAAGAGTTGAACAACTGTTGCTGGAGTCTAGATCTCAGGAATTTAGTATCTTCAAAGAAAATGAATGATATTTTCATCACCACTACAAAGGAATGCAGTTTCAAGTGAGTGAACCTTAGGTTGCTCTTAAAAATTAGAGAAGTTGGGAGATTCTTCAGGCACTTTTAGTGAGAGCAAAAACAAAACTCAAACTGTACATTGACTAATAGTTAAAAATGCCAACTGGTTTTGACCTCACAGGCTTTTCGTCAAGGTCCTAAACAGTCTAATCTTTCCACCCTCACCTTTGAGGCCGTTGTGTCGTGCTTGATGTTGAGGCGAAATGATCTAGATTTGTAGTTCTGATGGTGTTGTTGTATAAATCCACCCACTCTGTCTTGTATGTGTCTCCTGACCCCTACACTTAAGTAGTAAATTGTGTCAGACGCGTTCATAGAGCCCACTGGTTTGATGCTGGAAGAGGTTGTTTGTGGAGAATCGATGTGAAACGCTGCTGTGGCGTGGACTAAAGGTCTTTCCACTGAAGGTGCCCTCCCCTCTCTGCCTTGTTAAGTCGCCCTTTCCTTCCGCTGATTTTGCACGACAGCGCCAACGTTGACACCTCCGTGCCAAGATACATACATTCAGCATGTGTAGCATGCAAAAGCTCGAGTCCCTCCCTTGTTGCTCTGCTTAAGGTTTCTTTCCCCTTTCACCCCTCCTTTAAGAGCTTTACTTATTTAAGTGGGGGGTGTTGTATGAGGCAAATTCTTGATTTTGGGTTATATGAATAAATAAAAGTGTCTTGACTTGTTTTATGCTTTTCCTTTCTTCCTCCTCTTTCTTGTCTGACTTTATTTTCTTTTGTTTGTCTTCCACCCATTTGATCGTTTCTCTGCCCACATTAATTACTAATACTGGTGGTGACCCAGAAATACAAGCCACAAGCAAATTTTATTTTCCCCAACACTCTTCCAAGTCCATGGCCTGTAAAATAAGTTTGACCTAAATAATGCAGCCAACATGGTGAACAACCTGAAGGACTAGCCTGGATTCAGCAAGATTATTCTACTAAAGTCTTCAACCAGAGTGTCAAAGAAAGAGATTGGGGGGGGGGGGTGTAGAGCAGTTCTGGGTGTCACTTCCTGTGAAGTGGCATCTAGGGGTCAGGAGCAGGGTGAGAGGTTGTGGTGACTGGATTCATTCATAAACACACTGCTAAGTCTCACATCAAATCATCTTGACTCTAGTTTGTTCACATTTTCAGTTTCATTTCATTTCCTGCATCCAGAGTTATTGACTTTCCTCACAGCTGGTCTCTGTGCTCACAAACACTGTTTTATGTTTGAACCCCATGTTCTGCCTGTGTGAAACTGCTGTAGCTGGTGAACTATGTGACCTGTAATTAGAATCAGCCGCAGCAGCAGCAGCAGCAGCAGCACATTAGCTGGTCTCAGCTCAACATCCAAGGCTCTCAGCAGATCAATAAAGAGACAATGGCCAGAGAGGAGGAGACGGAGATGAACTGTGTAACAGTCGGTGGTCTGAGAGAGAGAGAGAGAGAGAGAGAGAGAGAGAGAGAGAGAGAGAGAGAGAGAAGCTGTTTGTTTGTGCGATGAGGAAGTTGCTTTTGCTTCAAGAAAACGGAAGAAAGAAATAAAGAGAAAGACGCAGAGCGAGTTTCCCAGTGAAGCACGCAAAGAAATGGCCAGTGTAGTCATCAAGGAAGTGGCTGGATAGCGTTTGTTGTGAGGGGAGGGGCCGCTGTAGAGGGAGGGCAGACCTCATCGACCGAGGGGGAACAGTGGCGCGCACACACACAAAAACACACAGACACACACCAGGAAGCCCAGCAGAGGAAGGGGGTGGGGTTGTGTAGGCGGGGTCGTCTCTCTTTCTCTCTCTCGGCGTCCAGACGACTTGTTCTGAAGGGAAAACACTGATGTGTCCAGGCAGGCCCTGAAGAGGGGAATCACAGGCAGAAAGAGGAGAGGAGGGAAAGAAGACGGAAAGGGAAAAAGAAAGGAAGAATCATGGAGGAGGAAGAGGAGGAGGTGCTGTGCTACTTGGACAGGGTGCTGGAGGAGGAGGAGGAGGTGTTTGATTATGGAGATGGGGAGCTGGATCCCATCACTCCGAGACATAGACAGTTCAAGGTGAGACAGCGGCTGGACAGCTGGATGCAGGGACAAACACACACACACACACACACACACATGTAGACACTTTAACTACTCTGTCACAGTGACCAGGCTTGAAGTCTTGCATAAATCTAGCAAAGTGGAAAGTGTTGTTGGTGTGTTGGCACGATGTGGCGTCATGTGCTGCTACGTGTGCCTTTCAGCCATCTGTGCTGCAAGCGTGTGTGTGTGTGTGTGTGTGTGTGTGTGACAGCCATTGGGTGTCTCAGCACGGCCTGATGAGGCGGCTGCTCTGGAGCACATGTCTCTTCACTCTGCTGCTGTTTAAACATCACTGCATTCTGTTTCTCATGGTAACTTCTGCATATTGAGAAACGTGTGTGTGTGTGTGTGTGTGTGTGTGTGTGTGTGTACTCCACCCAGTAGATGAATTGACAGAAAGCAGAGCTGCCCGCCTCACTCTTGATGTCAGCTCTGTTACCAGTGTATTTCTGTATGAGAAGCAAAACTTAGAAGAGCGTACACAGGAGCAGGTTGGAAAAATCCTTTCACCGACCGTGTCTTTCTCATCCTGCCCTCTCGCCACACAGTAGCTCTTTGTACAGCAGAAGGAAAATACTCCCGCTGCTGGAAAAAATAGTTTTTCCCTTCCTGTCCTGTCTTTTTTTTCATCCTGCTGGTACATATTTGTTGCTGAAGCTTAACACGTCACCAACAAACACACGGAGCCTTTGAGCTGTTGCATGTTTAACTTGACAATGAAGTGCATTTCAGGGCAGCTACACTGATCTGGAATCTTATCTCCCACCATAAAAACCTCAGGAGTCTTGTACAAAGTTTATCTGGCATTTCAACAAGAACACAATGGCATTTGTTAGAAGGAAGAAAAAAGTCTGAAGATGTGGCCGTGCATCTGGTTTGTGGTGCTTAAAATAAGTGGCGAGCACTGCAGCAGTACTTGCATATCGAAGAGTTTCAAGAAAGTGACTCATCTCCAGTTTCAATTGCTAGTCAGGAAAATGACCTTTCATTTTCTTCAAGAAACACCATCTTTAAACGGGTTGAGACAGGTTCCATTTATTTTGGAGCGGCCCAGCTCCAGCGGTCATGGATAATGTTTTCAGCCAGCAACAAAGTTGTGACACTAAAACAGTGACAGACTGGATAGATATAGCGACAGATGTTCAGAGTATGGAGAGAATGACCTTCTTGCTAAATCTGTGGGACGATAAATTCTGAAAAATGATGATTACTGATCCGTTACTGTTTGAACTGACATGTATTTCCATCAGTTTAATGTTTGCATGGATGCGTATAGGTGACCAACTGTATTTAAAAAAAGAACAGGTGAATAACATGAGGCATGAACCTGCCCCTGCTTCTGATTCACTATAAACTCTCACTGTTACGTCAACATCCATCACAGGATTTTAATATGGAGCCTATTTTATACTTAATGGGCTGTTTGCAATCATAAAAATATTCGTGGGAAAATCGAATGGTTTCTGCCAAATCTCTGCTCTAACATCAGTGTCAGAAGGTGGACGTCAGTCATGATTGGGTTAAAACGATGAGGTCATGGCTCCTTCCTTGTCTTATCAGGCGTAGCTGGAGTGCTGATATCATTGTGAGGATCTGGCTGTGTTAATAATTAATCTTCCTTTCTGCTCCCATGGCTCTTTCTTTGGCCTTCCTTGAAGTACATATCTGACACTTCTGTGTAACCCGGACTAAAACTCTCCAGTTTATTGCTGTCAGGCTGTGGATGTGTCTCTGCAGCGGCGGGCAAAGAGTGAAAGTCTGTCTTGGTGTGGTTGACTCTTTTTAACAAGCTTCATGAATAAATAGACCTGAGCTGAGTGTTTCCAGCTCGGTGCCACTCATGGTATTTGATATACCATTGTTTTATATACACTCACTGAGCACTTCATTAGGAACGCCACACTAATACTGGGTAGTTCCTCACAAAATGTTGACATGACTGCAATTAAACCAGTTTAAGACGACTTTTCCTCTGTGACATGATTTATTATACTGCTGGAAGTCGTGGTTAGAATATGGTCCACTGTGGCCTTAAAGGGAAGCACATGGTCTAAGTCTGTGGTATTCAGACCGATCGATCAGTATTAAGGCCCAAGGTGTGCCAAGAAAACTTTCCGCACACCATCACACCTGCAACTTGGACTGTTGACACAAGGCAGGTTGGATACAGGGATTCAAACTCTGACCCTACCATCTGCTGCCTCAGCACAAATCCAGATCCATCAGACCAGGCTACGTTCTTCCAGTCTTCCCCTCAGTCTGAGTCCACTGCAGCCTCGGGTTTCTGTTCTTGGTGACAGGAAGTGGAAGTCTGTCCATTCTCCTCTGATGTCTCATCAACAGTGTGTTTCAGTCAGAACTGCCGCTCACTGGATGGTTTTCTTTGTCTTTTTTATTTTGGCTTCATTCTGAGTAAAAACTCGCATACTCACTTCAGCGGCTTCAGAAACATTCAAACCACAATCACAGTCAAACTCACGGAGATCACATGATTTTCTCTCTCTGATGTGTGACATTAACCGAAGCTCCTGAGCTACATGTTTTGCTAATAAAGTGCTCAGTGAGTGTGTGTAACCGGCGTTATTATCTTCACACCTTCTCACAGTGTGAAATCCATTATAACTGAGGCTTTCTGACGAGAGGAGCTGGCACAGGTGTTGATACCAAACATCTGGAATAGTGTGTGTGCTGCTCTGCACAGACACAGTTCGTCAGCACAGTTCATGTTCATACATAAAACAAAGAGAGGTTTAGTTTTGTTTCATCATCTAATACTTTGCTGTACACATGCCACACAAAATACAAGCTACAATCTAAAACGACCCTTAATTATTACTAGTCTCTAACTGAGTAATAAAGAGAGATGCTCCACCACAGATGATCCGCCAGTACTTACAACAACATTTGAAGACACATGAATTTGAATTAAACAACAAAGCAAGTTCATAACATCCAATCATTTGGTCTCTATTCATTTCCTTAAATTGAATCACGGCTGAACATGTTGAAATTATTCACCAGAGAATCCCACAGTTTGACTCCACACATCTGCACACATCTGCTTTAATGTATTACGTGCAAACTGAGGGGTTAGTACAAAATTGGCTTCTTTGATCATCACCGTCAGATCTTAACACAAACAGCTTCTGTCAATTCTCAGGCAGTAATCTGTGTTTGGCTTCAAACATGACGAACAAAGTTTTGAATCCAGCCGAGTCCTTCACTTTTATCACCCTTGACTTGATAAACAGTCTGTTCTCTAGAATCAGTTCATTTATAATTTATATAGCTCTTTTCCGTAGTGAATATCCTTGATCTATAATTGATTTATTTGTGAGAACTTCAACGTTTGAAATGCCTAATCCAGTTTATGATACAGACACTTTTGTCTGTGTTTAAACTACATGAGGTTTATGGTCCATGTTGACACCAACAATAGGAGAGTGTGTGACATGTAGATGAGGATTAAATTCCCAAAGATGTGAATGAAAGTCTGACTTGTCTGTCTCATGTGTTCCACTGCTTCCTGCCCAGTGCATGCTGGGATAGTCTTCACCCTGCTTGATTAGGGATAAGCACGAAGATGGATGAATGAATTTAATGGATTTATTCTGTGATAAAGTAGAATATCAAAAGCAAGACTGTCAAACATGTCACCTCAGTTAACCTTCTCCAGCTCGTTACTTCTCACTTTTACTCATAAAGTTTTTCTGCTCAGACTAGTGTTTTCCTCAGCACAGGCATCAAAGACAAGTGAGTCTTGTTTTGCGCCGGCGTGTTTCTCAAACATGATTAGGGTGGTGGTTTTCCTGATATTGAAGTCAGAATGAAAATAAATAACTGTCTGAGAGCGCTTGGTGTAAGACTTGCCACAGAGGAAACAAGCCATTTAGATGTTTTTAGATGAGCGCAGACGCCCAATTCACACAGCTGCTGCTCATTCCTACACACTGTGGATGTGTGTATATTATCACGTTTACCTGATGTGGTAACTGCAGTGGGATCATGCAGGAAAGGAGCTTGAGTCATGGTGTGGAATTAGTTAGAAATAAAATGTGGGAACAAATATGTCAGAAAAGGATCTTTGGTTTGTGTGTGTGTGTGTGTGTGTGTGTGTGTGTGTGTGTGTGTGTGTGTGTGTGTGTGTGTGTGTGTGTGTGTGTGTGTGTGTGTGTGTGTGTGTGTGTGTGTGTGTGTGTGTGTGTGTGTGTGTGTGTGTGTGTGATATATTACTGTATGTATCATTATTACAGTCAGATCTGTTTTATCTTGCAGGGAGACACAGAGAAGGGGCTGGAAATGAAGAAACTGGTGCTGTCTGGTTTCTTGGCCAGCGAGGAGATTTACATTAACCAGCTGGAGGCCCTGCTACTGGTGAGAGACACACACACACACACACACACACACACACACACACACACAATGCAAAAAATGTTCCTCTGCCCTTGACGGTGGATGTTTAAAGGAGATAATTTCTTCATTGTCGGGCTAATTCTCTTATATTTTGGATCACCGTGTCGAGGTTCATGTAGCAGCATTTGCATTTCGTTGCTGCCGCTGTGTCAGTTGTTGCTGTGTCATTTGGTGCAAGCCCCTTTGAACTACTGGAGCACTTTTTGTGGTTAATGGTCAAACTTAGAGCAGGACCACAGTCACTGCAGTTTCCTGAAGCACTAACATTAACATGCTTCCCCATGCGCAGCCTCTGTCATATCCTGCCGCTGTCAGCCGCTCACTGCACTCTGACTGACATGTAGTCAGTTTGATATCGAATGCAGCATTAAGCAACACTGAAAATTTGTTTAGTTACACACCACTTACAGTAGAAACCTGCAGAAAAAGCAGTTGTTAGTATACAGTCAATGAGATTAACAAAAGACTGCAATAATACTGTGTTTCAGTTCCCTCTGTTTCAACTGACAACACAAGTCATTTTACAATTCAGCCAAAAAAGACTTTGTTCCTGTCCCTCTCTACTTCCTCAGTCATTGAGAGAATGTCTAAAAACACAAGGTGTGATCACACTTAAATATTAATTTTTCTATATACAGTATATTTGACAGATTTTAGCTTACTCTGCCAAATTAAAGGCAAGACTGCAGGATTAGTCAACAACCCTAACACAGTCACAAGCAGCTCATGTGCATTAGTAATCCTAAATGTCATCTCTGGTCGCTAAAGGTTATGGTGGTGCATTCGACAAAATCGAGAAAGACTGATGATATCTGAGGGTCAGAGGCCTTCTCACCTGCGAAAGGTTTAATACAACTTCTGTGCTGTAGATGTGTGTATTGAGAGTTTGCTGTGTGGAAATAGAGATGAAGATAGAACTTTATGAGGGTAACCAGTCTGCAAATCCATTCATCTATCTAAACACATTTGTCAAGCCGGATGAGGGCTCTTCAGCCGGCAGCTGTGCCATCACATGTGGACTATGCAGGGGGCGTCGACTGTCTGCAGTCATTGTCGGTGCTTTTAAATGAGCCGGCCTGTCTGATTAGCCGTCATACAACCCCTGCAATCAGTGGGAGAATGACTCATCATCATCTCTGGAGGACTTTTGCTTCCATGACGTGAAAGCCTTTATGTTTTCACTGTTATTCAGCCCCCCGCCCCCCCACCATGCCCACTCCACACATATCTATGATTAACTGAGCTGGGAGAGCTGCTATGAAATCTGACTGGTCAGACACAGCACAGAACAGAAGAGGGTCACCCAATTACTGAGCAGAGAGGCTAAGATTGCATCCTTATCTCTGTGTGACACATCGCCAGTTCAGAAACTTTTCTTTTCTTTTTTTTTTTTTTGACCCAATTAGGCCACCGATTGGCCAATTAACTTCCCTGGATTGTACTCGCAGCCTGTTCTGAAATGAGATTAGAGTTTAAAATAAACTTCATGACATAGTAAAATGCTGTATGAACATATTTTATGTCATGCGCTGCCTAGCTTTCCAGTTCTTAATACGTTTATTTTACATCTGAATCGTTATCTGTGATTGGTCCTTGGCTAACCCTAACCCTGATTTTCCAGCCCATGCGTCCTCTGAAAGCCACAGCCACAACCTCCCAGCCCGTGCTGACCATCCAGCAGATAGAGACCATCTTCTACAAAATCCAGGACATCTTCGAGATCCACAAGGAGTTCTACGACGCCCTCTTACCCAACATCCAGCAGTGGGACGAGAAGGTCACTGTGGGACATTTGTTCCAGAAGCTGGTGAGTCTGACGTGGGCTTTTTTCACCCCTCCATCGGCTGCAGGGTGCACGGCTGTAGATTTACAGTGTCTTCTCACTGTTTGTGCTCCGAGAGTCACCTTTCTAAATTAGACTATGTGCGCATAACTGTGTTTGTGTGTGTTTGGGGGGGGGGGGGGGGGTTCTGTCATAGGCTAACATTGGGGACAAATGTCAGACTAAAGACCAGTTAATTGAAGATGGCTTGTCCAATTGAGGACAAAGGTCATGTCCCAATTTGGAAAAAGCTGATGTTCGAGTCAGAGGTCAGTGTCGGGGTTAGGGTTAGTCTCCAGGAAATTAATTAAAGTCTTATCCATGATAACATCTGTGTGTGTGTGTGTGTGTGTGTGTGTGTGTGTATGTGTGTGTGTGTATAGACGTCTTAACGTGAGCTTTGCAGAGAGGATACAATAATCTGAACAGGGCTTCTTACATATACTGTACAGTGTGTATGTTTGACATACTGTAGACAAGCTGATGCAACGTGTTGCAACAGAGACTTTGGACTGAGATGTCAAACTGGACCTCTGGTAGGAAAAATAAATCCAGATAGAAATTTCATTTACAAGGTAATGACATTTTAGTGTGTAAAATCCAAATGCTGTCATCAGTAAAAATTGTTAATTTCTGTGGCCAATTTGAATTTCATGTGGTGGTGCGAACAGCAGTGTGGCTGGTGTGATGGAGGTAAATAAACCCTGGCACACTGTGTGCTGTTAGTTCGCCCTGAGTGCGTCCCACTGTGGGCAGGCAGCAACAGAATATTATGGTTCATAATTTTCCTGGACTGGAAACTAGACGGAAAAACAAACACTCTATTTAGTGGCAGAGAGCTGCTCCAACTCCACCTGACAGTAACAGCAGGGTTTGGCTCTAAAGCTGGGAGCCTCAGAAAACCAGAGAAAATCCACAAGTAGAGAAAAAACCAATGATTATTATCATGCTGTTGCTGTTGACAAGGTCGAACATTTACATGGTGTGTTCAAATTTCTCTCTTCTCTCTCGTCATTACCATGACTTTCATTGCCTCATTTTTACGATAGATTTTTAAAAGATAATGGTCAATGAACTCATCGTTACTTCCTCTGGCATCATTGTAATGCCATGTGAAAACTGTAGCTGAAAGACACTGTAACTGCTGTAGTGTCAAATAATAGTATTGTCAAAAGACCTAAACTAAGAAAGAGCCAACTTGCCATGAATAATGGAGGACTTAACTGGAATAAATGAAAACACATGATAGTTAAACTCCATCAGCAGCCAGCTAAAGGTGAATAACTGAATTAATGATTAAACATGTCCCACCTTTAGTTTCCGGCCATGTTTTTGGATCTCAGGAGATGCGATTTATTCTTGCAAATGAGCTGTGAATGAATCAGACGTCCAATTATGAAAGACCCTGTGACATTTTGCCAAGACATGAGCACATTGTTGTTTTGACTAGAGGACAAGAGTAAAGTGTCATGCCAGCTCAGACAAATAAACACCTCACAACTACGACTTTGGCGTCTATTTTAGTCTTTTAAAAAAAGAGTAGATATCGTCTGAAGTTGTAAAACAGCTCTGGCTCTGTTGTCAATGATTCAGTGTTTTTGTCTGTGGGCTGGTAGGTTTAATTTAGAACCGGAAGTAGGTTTACTAAGTGACTGATTAAGTTACGGAGAAGCAGACCTCATATCCGTGCAACGGACAAGATCTTAGGCTTTTTAAAAGTGGAACGACAAACAGTAGACTGTAGGCCTGATCTCATTATCAGTGTTTGACTACATATTCCTGGATAAAATCAAGGTGTCATATTGTTCTCGTGGCTCGTGTAAAGCTACGTGTACATGCAACCTTTTGGTTTTAAACTTAACAACTCTACTAGAATGACTGAGAGAATCTCAGGCCATGATTATGAGGAAACTGGTGAGGATGTCGATCTTATTCTGATATGAAACCTGGTTTGTTGACATCTTTCACTTTTGGTTTTCAACATCTCACAAAGTTTCAGTTGTATTTTGGCTTATGAAAATATTGTTATTAGCAGTAACCCACTATGACTCAAAGAATGCAATTTCTGGTTTTATTCTGTGGGTATAAATAAGGTTGTGTTAACTCAAAATATTTATTCAAGTTTGGACACAGTAATCCCTGCATCTACAGGCCAGCTGGGAGAGCATTCCTATGGAGGGCCAGCATTCATATTAAATGTTGATCTGTCAGCATTTGGTAACAGGATTTAATGAAACATTTATTTAAGATTCTACTAAACATTCAGAGGGGAAGATGTGTCAGCAGCTCAGGCACATTGATTAGCGATGCGCTCGTGAGCTTATGTTTAGTGGCAGAGAAACTGAGCAGAGCTCTGGTGTAGAAATATGATTCTTTTAGTAGTTCAAGTGCGTCCTCCCGGGCCCCTCCTCTGTGGGGACCCCACGAGATACACCACCAAGTGACACCTATTAGTGTAGTCATCAGCTCCCATCTGTGCTGCGTATATGTGCGTTCATGAGCATGTCATGTGGCAGCTAAACATTTAGTCAGAGTGACAGTGTGAGAGTACAGATGGCAGTGTAATTAGCCGCTCCGCTCCCTGCTGCTCCTCGTCAGCAGCATGGAGGCCGCTGGAGCAACACAGTGGGACAGAGCTACAAAAGCGGCAGACGCAGGATAAAAGCCAACCACAGTTCCAACTTTTTCTCACCTTTTTCAGTCAAGAGAAGGGCTCAGCTGCATCCTGTGTCTGCCAGGACTGCACCAAATTATCCAAGTCCCTGGAGGCATGAAGTGGGGAGGGTCTAATCAGGGAACAGTCCTGGTTCTTAGGAGAATTTTGGATAAATAAATGCGTTTCTGTAGACATGCCTCCATCTCTTAAGGCTAATTATAACTGTAGTATCGTGGGTAACTGCTCGTTACCTTTGTAGACATGCTAGTAGTGATGGCTCTGTGATGCCGATGTCAGTCAGCTGGTCCAGACTAAAATACCTCAAGAACTGTTGGTCAGACTACAATGAAATTTTACACAGACATTCATGGTCCCAAGAGGATAATGCTGACTGGCTCTGGTTCCTCCAGCAACACCAGGCATTTTTTTTAGCATTTAGCTCAAAGCATTTCTGTGGCTAAATCCAGCCTCACAGAAAGGTTAGCATGTCTAAGGACTCTGTCTTGTCCTCAGGACCCAGAGTTCTGCTGTCCAGGTTTTTTTTACTAGAGTATTGTATGTTATTCATGATAAAGTCATGATGAGGAGATATCACAGTGTTTAATTTAATTCAACCCATTCTGGGTGAGGATCATCTATCTTTGAGATTTGTATTTATGTCTAAGTGACACTGAGATGCTAGTCATTACATCATCTGAGAGTGAGTAGTGCAGTGAAGTCCTCTTGGTGTGATTATACTCTGCAGTCATATCTCACTAGTCATGTGCATGGCTTTCTGGGTTTGAGTGTTAAAGACCAACGGGTGTAAAGACGTGTAGTGTGTGTTTCAGCAACAGGAGGAGCTACGGCTTGTTGGATATGACAGAGAAAGATGCGTGTCTGATGTCCTGATTATATACTGGGATTTCACACATGCAGGATATAGATACTGCTAATTGCTCAGTATTCATTGCACTGATGTGAAATGTCTGTTTAAACGTTTCTTTACTGTGTTTGTGTTTTTTTTCTTTAACAGATCTGAACCATATAAACTGTGATAACAGCAGATACTCTGTTCTCTAAAATAATAATTCAAAACAGGTGTTATATGTTACACTCAGGTCTGTATGCACAAGGTATTTAGATATTTCATATATAGTTTGGACTGCAGCTTCCTGCTGTTCAACACGTCAGACGGGCATTTTAATCCAGAAAGTAAGTTTCGGTTTCTAGTCATCATTGTAATGCTGAGCCCGCTCTCTTTCTGTTTGTTGTTTTCCCGCCCACCACTTTGACCTGAGCTCTTGTTGTTAGAAGTGCAGGCTCTATTTTCGGAGCGTAGCTCAAAGTCCTGCGTCTCTGTGAGGGACGGAGCTTGAGGGGTTTCACACCGGTCACAGTTTGTCCAAACAACGTGATGGACTGATGAAACACCACGATCACGTCATTCTGCTCGGTTTGTACTTTCCAGCCAAGCTGCCAAGTGAAAAAGTCTATCTTTAGAGATTCAGTGATCGTACGTTGTGGTTTCTCTCTTCCATCCAAGGTTTTGGTTTGATATAATGAAGTCGGCAGTTATGATGAGGTCATGCACAGACGCTTGTTTGTCTGACCTCTTGTCTATTTAAGTCATTATGTGGCTCAACTTTTGTGTCAGAATTGTGACTCTATCCAGAAATATCTGTTGGCTATTTGTTTTATCGTCACCATCATCTGTTCTTACTAAAAACGTATTGATCCACAATGTGTTTTAAATGTCAAATCAGACTGGGTGATTCCCTCACAGCTTCTCTCTTGAGGCCGACTCTGAGAGGAACTGGAAGGAGAGGAAACGAAAAAAGAGCAGGAGGAGGGGGATTGAAGAAGAAAAGTAACAAGTCTTACTCATTCACTCTTTTCAGCTCAATCTAATTTGGTTGCTTTAATGGGACGCATTCAGCTCTTCAGCCCAGCCATTCAAGCAGAGCTGTAGCAGGATGCATATTCATGCACTGCTGGTCTGCAGCTTGTTACAATGCTCATACAGTGCTGCAGAGAGGGGCTGTTAATGAAAGGGAAGAGAAAAGAGAAAGTGACTCTGTTTCAATCAGGGGGACTGCACAGAGCCACCAGTGGAGTGGCATCATGGGAATGTGATTAGCTTTTGTTCACTGACAATGCTGTGCTGCATGTGTAACTGTGGGTGTGTGTGTGTGTGAGGGTGTATGCTGAGAGAGCAAAGGAGGGAACGCCGCTCTCTTTTCAACTATCCACTTAAGGCAAAATTATGATGGGAATAGAATATCATATCATATCATATCATATCATCTCATCTACCAGGGCTGTGTATGAATTTTAATATAGTTGTGTGACATGCAGAGGTATGGAGGTGCTAATGAATGCTAAAGGTGAATACATTGTTTTACTCTTTCTCCTGCACATTAACTAACGTCTCTTATTCCGTCTCTTGTCATGTGACCCAGGCCAGTCAGCTGGGTGTGTACAAAGCCTTTGTGGACAACTACAAGGTGGCGCTAGAGACGGCAGAGAAATGCAGCCAAGCCAACAGCCAGTTCCAGAAGATATCTGAGGTGAGTTCATGATAAGATGATGATGATGAGAGACTCGGAGAGCGGACGGAGGGATGTGAGGAGAACATGTCTGAATAGTAGTGGTGTAGATTTGGAGAGATCAAGTTTTAGTCATTAGCATAATTACCACCAACACAACAGTTGCTGAGGAGATGGTAGAGTGTCATCTCTATACTATATATTAATTGTCTGCCATTGGGTTTAATATTGATGCTCTCCGTCTCAAATGTCTGCAGAGGAAGGCAAACCAGAATAAAATCAGTGACTGTATTTCACTTTCCTCCCCTGGTTCTCCTACATAATAGTGAATTCATTAGACAAAAGACTAATCCCTCGACCGGTCTCAGGTGTCACGTTAAATCCTCTTCAATAAAGCGGGGAAGAAAAACAAACCCACATGGAACGGCAGTAAATAGGGGAAGAGAGGCGAGTCGGAACATCCTCTTTTCGACAGGAAGCGACTGTTTATGGGAAATGTCGTCCTATTTTGAGGAACACTACTTTAAAACACAATTAACAGATATATCAATGTTACAACATGATGCACATTTAAACTTATTAGAGGAGCAGTGTAATTCACATGAGAGGGTTTGGGTGACCATAAGTCTACTGTACGTCATCACACAGTCGCAGCAAGGTGGATGCTGGGATCTCAGAGTATTTGAACCTGTGGTACTGTATTAGCCACCGCCGACCTGTATCTACATACCATTTAAACTTTGGAACAAACCCGCCTTAAGATCTTCCATTTCCTGTTTTGATCCTCTTACCACCCAGTGTTATTCCTGCTTTAGAGTTGCATTAATATAAACTTATATTGATATATGGTCATTTTCAAAAGGACGCCCGGACGTAACACCAGTCTGAGTACAGCAGAGAAAACTACTACAACAAGAGTTTTAGGGGTGTTTCATCAAAACATTAATAACATTAATAATTAATATCATTTTGCTGTCAGGCTGTGAGGGTGTGTCGGTGGCTGAAAACAAAACTTTCTGAAGTTTGCATTGTCCAGCCTCCTTCAGCTGCCTCAGTCTGCTGCAGTCACCCAATACTTTTTCATTAGTTCTGCCAGCTTCAGCCTAGCAAGTACAGAGCAGTGTTCTGTGTGTGTGTGTGTGTGTGTGTGTGTGTGTGTGTGTGTGTGTGTGTGTGTGTGTGTGTGTGTGTGTGTGTGTGTGTGTGTGTGTGTGTGTGTGTGTGTGTGTGTGTGTGTGTGTGTGTGTGTGTGTGTGTGTGTGTGTGTGTGTGTGGGAGCGAGAGCATGGTTGTGTGTATTAATGAATCAAATTGATTGTTCCACTCTTCTTTCAGAACCTCAAGGTAAAAGGTCCTAAAGACTCCAAAGATTGTACCACAACTATTTCAATGGAGGGTAAGTTTGTGTTTGTGTGTGTGCGTGCGTGTGTGTGCCTGTGTGTGTGTGTCTGTATGAGTGTGCATGTTCGTCTGTCTTGGATGTGTTGGTGCTTTAAGACTTCAGTCCTGCCCCTTCTACTTGTGTATGCAGTGGTGGGCTTTGGGAGGCAAACTGGCGCTTGTGTGAGCACACACACACTTTTGCTCTCCCTCCCTCCCTCCCTCCCTCTTTCTCTCTCTCTGCCCCCCACCCCCCCTCTCTGTCTCTCTCTCTCTGCCGGAGAGAGGAGGCAGTGAGCAGGAGAACAGAGAGAGGAGAGGAGGGATATGGAGGTGCTTCTGGTCCTCAGACTGTGTTGTAACTGCACATACGGTAACGACCGCATGATACGAGCTGCCGCCGTTTGCTTTGGGGCAACTTGAATGCTGTTAGAGAATAATGTTAGGTGCAGTGTGTTTGCTGTGAAGTTTGGACACTTATTGATAAGCTGTCAGATATTGATTTGGGATACTGGCTGATATGTAACTGATGTTTTCTGATGCTTGTTATGTGATGGTGCTGTCTGCTTGCCGGTGATTTCTGACCTTTACCTGTTTCTGTACATGTATGTGCTGTACATACACCCACGTAATGGCAGTGATAAAATTAGTTTCTTTGAAGCGTCAGAGCTTTTGTGTGGTCGCTGAGTGATGATGGTCCTCTGGAATATGTGGCTCGCCGGGACGGCATCTTCTATCTGTGTGTGTCTGTTTAAAAGCAAACCACGTTTAGTCTGAGTGCAAGGACTCGGCACTCCGGGCTGCTCCTCATAGAGAATACTTATCACCTGAGGATTGGAACAAGTCTGATCTGTTTGTGATTGTATTAGGGAGCTCGTACATGCCGGTGCTCTGCTGGCATCTCGCTCAACTAAACCAGGAGCCAGACCTCGTGCTGCAGGGGACAGAGGGAAACTGTCGGCTGTACAAATATGCAATGATAAATAAACATGATGAGCAAATGGTGCGGCTTTGTCAGGCTGAGGGAGCCTGTGTGTGTGTGTGTGTGTGTGTGTGTGTGTGTGTGTGTTTGTGTGTGTGTGTGTGTGTGTTCATGTGTGTGTCAGTTTTCAGTAGCATGTACCTGTGATGTCTCTGTTAATTTATGCGTCGTAAATGAGGAACACTCAACAGCATTCTTCTCTCACCCTTTACTCCTGAGACGACACTATATCGTCTGAGATGACTATATCATTTGTCTGCTTCACTGTGGTAGTTGAGTAGCATGAAACTAGTTTCATACCACAGCCAGGACACGGGTGAGTGGCTTTGATTACTGTTTGCATTGCAGTTCCTTAATTACCTGACGAGGCAGTCGAGGGGTTTCTCCACCTCAGCTCTGAAACTACCAACTACGACTCTTCCTCTTTCTATTCGCCCCATAATTCTTTTCTCATGCTTTCTAGCTTTCTTTAAACCTGCCTTCCTTGCCTGCGCTCATCCCTCCATCCTTCTTGCCTTCCACAGGATTTAACTGGACCGCAGCCAAACGAGCTGACGTGTGCTTTTGTGTGTTTTCTTTATTGGAATAAATCAATTTGTCAGGGTTGTTTACATATAATAACGCTTGCTGTTTCATCTGCCTGACACCTCCTAATGAATGGATGCAAATAGCAACACGAGTACTAAATCAAACATCTGACACCCTGTTTTACATGTAAATTGGGACTTGCTCCACACCGCTGCCATTTGCTCTCTTTTACTTAATCCTTGTATGCCCTCTCTCTGTCTGTCATTCTGCCCTCTTTATTTTCCCTCCTATCGGTCTCGGTCTGTCCTCCCCGCCCTCCTTCACGGCTCACGCCTGGCATCGCGAGCTGAATGTCTTGCCAGATAGTGAGAGCTGAAAGCTGGCGGCGCCGGTGTCCTAGCTGTAGACCGCGAGCGGTCCGTGTGTTGTGCTCGTTCAAAGGCTTCGCCCACATGGTCTATCCCCTCGTTAGCAAAGATGAACTGTCAGCCAAGTCATCAAGGCGACCTTGAGAACCGGACCAATCAAAGGCGCCTCGCTGTGACAGGTCATCGACTTCCAATAATCCCCCTCCCTCTGTCTTCTCTTCCTCTCTTCTTCTGACTCCCACTGAACTTTGCTCCTAGTTTGTAAAATGCACATAAGTAAAAATCTCCATCCATTATCCATCCCGTTTATTCATAAAGGCTCGCGGGGGGTTGGAGCCAATCCCAGCTGACACTGGGCGAGGGCGGGGCTCACCCTGGACAGGTCACCAGTCTATCACAAGGCTGACATGTAGAGACGAACAACCAGTCACACTCACATTCACTTCTATGGGCAGTTCAGAGTTCCCAATTAACCCAATGTGCACGTCTTTGCACTGCGGGAGGTAGCTGGAGAACCTGGAGAGAACCCACGCAGGCGCAGGGAGAACATACAAACGCCACGCAGAAAGGGTTCGAACCCAGAGCCTTGTTGCTGTGAGGCGACAGTGCTATTAAAAAAATGTGCAGCTGGAAAATCATCCTGCAATTATCCTGCATTGATACAGCAGACACACTTCCGTGCTCGTTAATCAGGAAGTGATGTTTCCCTGGAACATCAAGTATTCTGATTATTCATGTCTCTGCACATGTAACAGTAACGTCATGTACAGAAAAAGAGAAAAGAGAAAAGTAAAGAATGAACCAGGTTGTTCAGGTGTAAAAGGTGTTTGTTTCCCAGGTTTCTGTAACCGTTTTGTGACTGAACAGACTCGGAGGATGAGGACCATGAATGTTCATGAATGAATTTTAGCAGCTAAAAACGATTGTTTACAGATGGAACTGAGGTGCATCAATATTTCAGACATACATCTCAACATGGGGCATAAATAATCATTACAGCTGATGGACTGCCTTCTACTGACGGCTAACACACTGCAGATGTACTGATCTGTGCTGCGCTGACATCCGATGCTTGTTTTGTATCCAAAGTCACCTAAACTTTCCTGAAGCACCTCTACTCGAGGTGAATACGAAGCCGCTCACACACATAATGGCGCTCAGCGCCCCTGCAGTCAGAGCAGGTCCTGTAGTAAATCCTCCAGGAGGTAGAAGTATTAGTTCACTGAGCCGCGACCATTGATGGAGGCCGCATTATTAATGACCGGAGGGTGGAGAGACTTCAAAGTGCATCAGCGAGGCCTTCTCCAAGATTCTCTTTGGTCTCATAGTGGCTGAGCATGTATGTATGTATATGTGAGTGTGTAAAGTTTAATATGACGAGCTCTATTAGTCCATCTGAACATGCTCCCTGTAGGTTTCTGCTCTTGCCCTTTCATTTCTCATACTAGATGGAGAAGAAAGGAGAATTAACACTTTAAAGTGAGAGTACAAAGGGGAGAAGAAGAACAGAGAGATAATGTAACACTAGTGGCCCGCAACAGAAGGGAGCGATGTTCAATGGTTTAAACAGATAAGTGTAACATTGGAGGGGAAGTGTAGCTGAGTTTCTGCCTCTCTGTGAGCAGAGCGCTGTGGACGACCTGCGCTGCATACAGAAGCCACATCCCCTCTCCCTGTTTCAGCCGGCCGGCCCCTCTGCCCTTCAGGTTTGAGATCAGCTGCTTTAAGGCTGCAATCTTCACTGTAATAAATGGAGATTAGCTTGATCACCGAGTGGAACGTCCTCAGCTGCTTTCTAAATCTGTATGCCCTTGTGAGTCAGGTTTGTGTTCAGCACATACCTTTACTTCATTTATTTTTGCGCATACGTGCAGGGTGACGTTATTATACCTTTTTTTTTTCTTTTTTTTTTTTTTTTTTACAATGCCTGGCGACAGTAATGGCGTTATTATTTTGAGACCTTGAGACGTTTTTGGCATTTCATCACACAACTGCTGGTTCTGACAGAAGAAACCCAGAATAAAAGTCCTCTCACCCCCCCGTCTCATCTTTACATCTATGTGCGTTTGCTTCTTATTTCTTTCTCCCTGGGGGTCCTGCCTGACGTCTATCTCCCCTCTGTCATTTTTTTCCATTTTCTCCCGATCTTTCCCTCCGTCATATCTCTGTGGGAGTTTCTCACCTCGAGCTGTCATGTATGTCAGACCTGCTGCTGTTCACACTCCCTCAGCAGCAAAGGCGTCCCAGGGGAAACCAGCCAAATGCGGTGGTGCAGATTTAAACTGTGACTTGGACACAGGAACGGTGGCGTGTGGGCACGTGTCTGTCTTGTTGCACTTTTTTATAGATACGTGCATAAATTAGTGCTGTGTATGTTGGTGCATGTGTTTGACTCCCTCCTCGTCCAGTGTGTGGGCCGGCTGTAGTTTACCTAGTAGCAGCATAAAGATGCAGAGAAAGCAAACTGCTGAGGAACCAATAGGAGGCTGAAGCATCAACCCTGGAGATGGACTGCATGTTAAGCAGCCTGCCGACAGACCTGTGTGTGTGTGTGTGTGTGTGTGTGTGTGTGTGTGTGTGTGTGTGTGTGTGTGTGTGTGTGTGTGTGTGTGTGTGTGTGTGTGTGTGTGTGTGTATCCATCCCTTCACTGTGCAGTAACAAACTGCTGCATTCCCCCACCTCCACTCTACAGAACCTCACACAAACACACAGTCAGAGTTTTTAAAATAACAGTCATGTGATCCCCACATGGAAGCTGTCATTTCACGTGCACAGGGAGGTCAAAGGTCGGGGGTCGGCTGCATGTCTTACTGAAGAACAATTCAGCAGTGTGGATGCTTGCTGTTATTAAGTTGAATGTCAGCCTAGGAGTCATCATCTGTCAGACTGCAGGTGCCGTGTTTACCTCAGTGTGAGCTGAGTGGGAGTGTTTCTCCATGTCTGAGCTGTGTGAACTGTGACCTCCTGTGTATGAATGTGTGTGTCTGGGAGTATTGATGTGTGTGTGTGTGTGTGTGTGTGTGTGTCTGTTTGTGTGTGTGTGTGCAACACTGACTCAGATTCCTGCTCTTCTCTCCCTGCAGCTCTCCTTTATAAGCCGATTGACCGTGTCACCAGAAGCACCCTGGTCCTTCATGTGAGTACACAGCCGGCACTTACACGGCTTTAAAGGATCAATTCATGCAAATAACAAAAAAACAATATATATTTATATATGGAAGTAAATGAGAAAATAATTTTTTTTTAAACGCCTCTCGCTGACACACACTTTAACCAGAATAAACAGGCTGCACTAAAAGGATATAGCCATTATGATAGTCACTACATTCTTCATGGTAAATCCTACCTTCAGAATGAAATTTTAACTCTCCTGAATTAAATCTTGATTTGCGACACCACGCAGCAGCCAAGTGCTGAAACTTGTTGTTTATCTCAGTCTCCTCCAGTTTAAATAAGCCTACCTCTTTGCATGATTAGTAATAAAGTGGAAACTGTCAATCAAGCAAGCCGAGACGCCTCGGTTAGGTTTCAGGAGTGTATTGCATGAATGCGTTTGCATAAAGCTGCCGGAACAACAACATGTCCAGTGCATCTGAGGCCGGTGTGTGTGTTTCTACAAAGTTCATGTTCCTGTCATTCATGTTAACTAAGAGGCGGCAAAAAAAAAAAAAAAAAAAAAAAAAAACTGGCGGCGTTCATTTTGGAAATAAGAGAGAAGCTCAAACCTCTCAAGTCGGCTGTCGTGTTCATCACCCTGCTACACTGATGAAAGCAGCTTCAACAAAAGCAAGGAAATGAGATGTGCAGAGATTACTGCAGTGCTGCGTACGTACGGAGCAGTTCAGTTCTGATTACGAACATGAAACGAAATCAGAACTTCTGCTTATTTTTGGACGGATTTTAAAAAAACAATATTTTTTTTCAGTTATTAGAAAATAAGAAAGTGTTTCTAATGAGATACAGAATAAGATCAAAATTACTTTAATGGAACGATCGAAAAATACAATTTACTAGTTGTTGTTACAGATGTTTTTACATCATTGCACCAACAATTGTCTCTGTGCTTTCAGGGTGATCACAGCACAGACTGTAACCGTGTGTCTACATAACCTTACATTTTTTTGTGCTTGTGTTTCAGGACTTGCTGAAACACACCCCCAAGGACCACCCGGACTTCCCCCTCCTGCAGGACGCCTTGCGGATATCTCAGAACTTCCTCTCCTCCATCAACGAGGAGATTGACCCTCGCAGGACCGCCGTCACCACGCCCAAGGGAGAGGTGTGTGGGATTATCTGTGCGATTACAGTGTTCAGGGCTGAATCACATCTTCTCTTAGTATGAATGAGGTTATGATTCATAGGTGACCTTTTAATTACCAACTAATAACTAGAGAAGGCCCACACACTGTAACGAATATAATGGCAGGAGGTGGCACTGTTGTCTTTTCCCAGTCCTCTCTGGTCTTTCCTTCTTAGCTGACGCAGTAAAAATCACGACCTAATGAACTGATCATTCACTTTGAAGTCAGGGTGCAAGCAGAGGCTGACCCTGGATGGAGGGGAAAAGGCAGCCAGTATTAGTACGCTGTATATTAATACGCAGTATAATACTCTGTTTGACTGAGGTCGGTTCAAATCATTTCTTTACCTCTCCTGGAATATGACATTGAATGTTAAGGCTCAGCATAAAACACTTTCAAAATAAAATAAAAACACGTTATGCCAGTTGAATGTGTGTTAATATAATTAAAGCACAAGGTTTTGCTTGTTAAAATCATTCTTCCTGTTCAAACCACCTCCTCCCTGGGTCCAGTTATCCACTCGCATGACTTCCCATTTCACCACTGTTTGATCAGTGCTGAGTCAAGTTCATCAGCATTGTGTTTGCATCGGTGGCACATGACAAGACTTGACATCAGGTGTTCTCGTAGGCCCGTCAGCTGGTGAAGGATGGCTTCCTGGTGGAGGTGTCAGAAAGCTCCAGGAAGCTACGGCACGTCTTCCTCTTCACGGATCTTCTGCTCTGTGCCAAGATGAAGAAGACGGCTGTGGGGTGAGTCCACTTTACTGCCCCCCCCCCATCCAGACTATCAAAACATTTACCACAGAGGAGACAAATGCATACCTTTAAATAGCCACTCTCTTCGGATTATCCTCTCCATCTTTCTATCTATATATGTCATTCATTTTCCACATCAGCCCCCGACAGTGAAACAGAACGAATGACACCGGCACTGCAGACGATCTTGTCTCTCTCTCTCTGTTGCTGGCTGTGTGAAGCAGGGAAGCTTTTTGAAGCCTCTGTAAGAGAAAGACAAGCTGGCATTTAGCCTCTGGTGTTTTATAGAGTGGAGGAGAGCAGCAGATATTCATGGTGAAAAGAGAGATGTGTGTTCCTCAGAAAGAGGTGTAAGAACTGGCAGAGGGTGTGTTTCAGGATCTCTTTGAAATGGAGGGAAAGTACAGGGAGGTGACACAAACACACTGGCTGTGTGTGTGGGTGATGCCACATTTAAAAGCTTGACACGTCCTTAGATTAGCTGTCACATTTACAGGATTGCATGTCGCTCGCCTCGTCAGCACGAAGGCGGCGGCTGTCGGACTACTCGGATCTTATTTTGGTCGACATTCAACATTTGTCTGTGTCACGTGCAGCCGCCCCTCGCAGCGCTGCGGTAATTACCAGACCTGTAAATCAAGCTAACATGGCCTGTAGTGTTATCTCACCGGCTACACACACACACACACACACACACACACACACACACACACACACACACACACACACAGTTAAAGCAAACCAGACCTCTGTGACCTCGGGTTAAATCACTGAAAATCCTTAATCCCATTGAATCCTATGATTATCTCTGTTCTGTCATTTTGGGATTAGTCACATTTACATTGACTTTACTGCCACACAATGTTTTCTCATTGTCTTTAAACCCTGTATACTCCACCCTTGCTGCTAAAGAGCCAGCCTGACGTCACAGACTGAGTTTTGGATGAAAGGACAGAACTTCACATATGAAAAGTGAATTGAGTCAACATGATGTGCTGAGTTGTTCTTGCTGTGGCTGAACAGAGGCGGACAATAAATCCCAGTTAGTCTCGCCCTTTATAAAAGTTTGATTTTCCCACAAACCACTTCACTGACAGTGAAACCCAGCAGACTTTTACGTTTGTTGTGTAATTTTTTCTTCTCCATCTAAACCCATGAACGTCAGAAATATACAATAATCTATTTTGAGTAGTTGATATTAAATTGGGCAATATCACAGTATAAATCTACTCTGTTACAAGTAAAAGTAAATGTACTTAAAGTATCAAAAGTAAAAGTACTCAGCAGAGAGAGCCCTGTCAGTGTCTCAGTATAAGTCAGTTATTAGTTTATATTTATTCAGTTTGTAAATCATTATTACAGAAGCATTGGCGTGTTGTAGCAGGTCGAGCTGATATAAACAAAGAATCGTATGTTAGAAACTGCTCACTTGTTTTGTGTAAAATCCTAACCTGCAAAGAAACTGCAGATAATTGTGCAGTAAAAAGTTTCTGAAATGTAGTTGAGAAAATAAAATCCTCGAGTTCAGTGTTTGAGTAAATGTACTTGGTTACACTCCGATACTGGTGGTAGTCACACCAGAATGGAGGCTGATGAAGGCGTCGCGCTGTTCATGAGCGGACTCTGCAGCACACAGGAACACAGAGGAAAGGCTCATACAATGAAAATCAGTCAGGTGGAAGCAGCTCTCTGCTGAAAATGAATCATTATTTTTTTGACGTGTTTCACACCAAATTAGCTCAGAGGTCAAACATTTTTGAATAGAGAAGAAATACATGTTACGAGAATGACTTTGAATTGTAGTGACCCTCAGGAGACCGATTAGTGTAACTTGTAAGGTTGTCTGGATCATATAATTCCTTCACTAATCCACTTTCATATTCTCCTCTTTCTTTGTTCCTGCGTCCTTCCATCTTTTCTCCATCTGCAGCCGTCACCAGCAGTATGAGTGCAAGTGGTACATCCCTCTGGCGGACTTGACTTTCCAGACCCTGGAGGACTCCGACTCTTGCCCCAGCATCCAAGTCCTGCCTGAGCATGAGCTGGAGGAGATGAAGATCAAGATCTCGGTCTTAAAGAGTGAGATACAGAAAGAGAAGGTAATCCGTTTGGCTCCTAAATCCTGCTATTGGCATGTCGAGTAAAATCCAATGTATTCCTGTGGCTTAGAATGGCTTAGTCAGAAAGTGTGGGTTTAACACTGAGACCGGGGACTGAAACCAACTTTTAATCCGTATTAACACACAAAAAGAGCCAGTGTAGAGTTTGGAGCCGGTTCAGGAGGCTTCACTGGACTTGGTAGAGAATGTATGGTTAGAAAAACTAAACATTAAAGTAGCAGACTGTGTCGCTCCGCAGGAGGACTGGATTATCTGGACTTGATGTCAAAGTGTGTGTGTAAAATCTAATCACCTACATGTGATGGTGTCTCGGCTTGACGAAGAGGACTGTATCTTACTGTATCTTGTGGTGGAACATTTACGGAAACACGTCAAACATTTGGTACAGAGGAAGATGATGATGATGAAGGAAAAAAAGTTATTATAAAATGAGCAGAGGAAACTTTCAGAGTCTCTGAGAATTAATCTTTTACTGTTGTAAGAAACACAAACACATACAAGTGACTCAGGAAGGAAGTTTTTTGTGTGTTGGAACTTTGATAACCATCTGCTATTTATCATGGCATCCACAGACTTCCATGAAAAACTCCCCCATGTCAGTGATTCCTTAATGGAACCACTGGACCTTCCTTTTTACTCAGTGGTTGTCAGCCACACCTTTTGTTTGTCTTAGACAGAGTCAAGGTAACGTCTCCTGTGATCTGTACGGAAGCACATGAAAACATGAAAATCTAAACGTGTGTAATAAAGATTCTCAAACTGGAGAAAAACTCAAAATAAACCTGAAGCCTGACCCGACTCTAACTGTACCAAAGAAAAAAAATTCCTCCTCATCTCAAAATGTCACTGTGATTTGCAGCAGTGGTCAAAGTGCTGACGCTCACTCCTGAAAAGCTTTGTCCTCACGTCGGCCTGCCTCGTCTGTTCCCGTCAGTGCTGAAACAGTCGGGTGTTGACATGTGTCGGAAAGAAAAAAGCAGTTTTAAGTCTCCAGCCGTTACAAGTATGAACCGCAGTTCACCCCCGCACCGCTGGCTGAGACACACCGTACCCTTCAGGGAGAAGAGAGTTCCTGTTATTCCCCTCGCACCGCGTTAACTCGCCCACTCCGAGCACAGAGAGTGACCACGGCTGGTATTTAGAGTCAGAGGCGGCCAGAGCAGCGAGAGATTCAGCTGATTGTACCAGGCTCTGACTCATGGCTTCCTGGTGAGGGCTGGGAGGATGTGTGTATTTGTTTTCCTTCAGTACTCGTGCAGAACTAAGATCCTTGAATTATATATAGAGACTCTTGCTGCACCGTTTCAGAGGCTTATCCACAGTCTTTCCTGGAAAATAGGAAGGTTTTGGATAAGCTGATTACATGCTGATAAGAACTTGACAGCAGCAGGAATGATTGATGATTTTGTTGTAATCGTTTAGCTCAAATTTGAATCAATCATAACTTCTGTCTAGTTAATCTTGTGTTAACTAGACACAAGATCAACAGTTAAGAATATTCTCCCGTCTCTTATTTGTTGTGCTAAAGATTTTGTCGACCAGACATCACAAGTATGGATCCACAAACATTTCATTCACATTGTGATCACACTCAAGTCGCCGATTATTATTTGAGGTTATGAGGGAGAAAGTAACATGAACACAGATATTAATAAAGAATGAAAAACAAAACTTTATAAGGTCTTCTACTGTAAAGTCTATACGTCAGATTTAAAAATGAAATCTAAGCTGCATTTAGCTGAAAGAGAAGCTTTGCTATTCCACACATTATAACAGATTTTCCTTCATTCTGTGTTTACTTATATTATTATTTGATATCAATTAATCTATTGATTTTTTATTTTCTATTCATTGTTACTAGATTTTCCAGAGACCAAAGTGAAGTCTTATGATTTCTTACCAACAGACAAATAACTTTAATATGCAATGATATGACACAGAGTGAAAAGGAAAATGTAATATAACAACAATGTTGATGGGACAACATGAAAACATGTGATTGTAATGGACTTTGTTATTTATTATCCTTTGTCCTCTGTCTGAGCGATAACCATTCTCCAGGTTTTTTAATTACAGACTTTTAGCTGCTGACACAACTTAAACCCTGGGGTTTTTTTTTTTAAACATATATTTGTTTAAATTGTGACAAACTGGAACCATTAAAAATATGCTGAATTTGATATTAGCAATTCCTGTTTGGAAAGTACCCCATGAACGGACACGCATCAGTGGTTTACTTTGACGCATGCAGTATCCGCCTCACCTCTGTTTTAGAAGCTGCACAGCGACGTCTGGTATTTCATTTGATAAATGTTTCTCACCATCACTCTATTGATTGTTTTAAATATTATTTCAGCACAAATTAAAATTCCATGCATGGTTTTCTGTTGTCTCTCTGTGCGTGTGCAGAAAGCACCGAAGGGTCAGAGCCGCGTGGAGCGTCTGAGGAAGAAGATGAATGAGCAGGAGTCGTGGCTGCTCACACACTCGCCCACCATCCCCTTCCGCATCCACAACAAACATGGAAAGGTAAAACTGACCTGTCACACGGAGCCGAAGCACTCCGCTCTCACCACTAGAGGGAGACGTGCGCCTTTCAAAAGACTCCTTTGTGATAGAGGAGATGTATATTAGGTTTATTTTTCCAAAATAAAAGTCTCATGACTGTGAGATATTTTCACACCACAGCTTTTCTGGTGGTTTTTAGAAACATTTACACTTTTCTGTGCAAAATCTTCAGTTTTAATTGTTGAATTTCTTTCAGCTCTTCAGTCATGGTGTTAGTGTAGACATGTCATGTCCTTGATGCGTTTGTTAACAGTGTTTTCTCTGTGTATCTAGAGCTATCTGTTTCTCCTCTCCTCTGACTACGAGAGGTCAGAGTGGAGGGAAAGCATCCAGAAACTCCAGAAGAAAGGTAACACCGGCCTCGACTGTCTCTGTCTGTAGGACACATGAAGTTTTATCCCCTGCAGCACAGAGACGTGAAGGTCTGACCGTCACTGTGTGGTTCCTGTGTGTTTCTCAGATCTCCAAGCTTGTGTATTAAGTTCAGTCGAGCTCCAGGTCCTGACCAGCTCCTGCTTCAAACTCCGGACCGTCCACAACATTCCTGTCACCAGTAACAAGGACGGTAAGAAACACTCACACACAGTATCTTTTTCATTCTCTCATGTTTGAATGCTTTGTCTGTCCCCCCCCCCCCCCTTCCTCTCCTCTCTGCTTTGAGTTTAAATTCACACAAAAGCATCTATTACATTCTCGGCACAAGAAAGAAAAAAAAAAAAGAGCCACATAATGAGAGGGGGGGGGGGCCGTGCAGGAGATGAATCTAGGTTACAATATGTTTCTCATCTAGCTCGTAGCAGTCAATGCCAGGCAGTGTGTCGCTGAGCTCGCAGCTCCTATATGTTTGTTTTTGCTCCAGTTCTCCACGTTGCAGCGAGGCTGGTGGTGACATTAAAGCCATCTGGCCGACCCACTCTGATCTCCTCGAACAGCGCAGGGGTCTCTCACACAGCACACACTCACGACCACACAGAGGCTTCAAGACTGTACGTCAAACAGAAAAAAGATCCATGTCATGTCCAGTGGTATCTCTGTGAAGATGACGTGTTAGCGATCACAGGGGTTCATGGTTTTTTATTTTAACTTTGCATTCTGGGAAACGAGAGGAAACTGCTTCAGTGTTTTTGCACTGAACTTCCCAGAAGTCAGTTTCCAGTTTCCAGTGAAGCCGGTGTCATGGTTTGTTCTTGAGGTTCGAGGGAGAATGATACTTTTTGTCTCTTGTTAAAATAAGAAATAGACATTTAAACAAAATATCTACAAGAGATCTCATGACATTCGAGCCCCGGGGTGCAAACCTGTGAATACAGTAGACCTCCCTCCCTAGCAACAGATCGTCCATGTCTCCCTCTGTCCTCAAGTCTCCGACCTTCTCAGTCCAAGTAAATCTTAAAAACAGTATCGGAGGATTTGCAACAGGACAGGTGATCATATATATGATGAAATAAATGACTGTTTCAGGTGTAAATGTGCAGGAGATGGAAGAGTCTGTGAGGAGACGGTTGGAGATGGATATTTAAATGCATTTTTAAGCTCTAATCCAAACCAATCATTTACCACTGGCCCCTTAAATGTTTATTTTCTGTTCAGAGCGTTTTGAATATTTAGTTTAGAATAAAAGATTTGGTTTCATCCAAATAAGATCTGATCAGACTTTCCTTGACATCTTTTCAATAGCAGAATTTATGTGATTCAGTTTATATCCTTCTCCTTCATATCCACCAAACTGTATAAGCTCCTTTTTAAAGTAGTTTGGTGAGTAATGTTGTAGTGCTGTGACAGACTCCCTCCATGTGAACGTGCTCTGCTAACTTGATTAAACCTTCAGCTCTGCTGTGGAACAGATTCGTCACTTTGTTGATGGATATATTTTGTTTCTAGGGCGGTGATATCCCGGTGTTAACACAGAGCTCACAGTCCCACGTTTTCACCCACTCCTCATTATAATTAAAACATAAACACACACACACACACACCCCTCAGTGACATGAGGTGCAGGGAGCACAGTAGGGTTGAAATGGAGACCAGCTGCCAGAGGAATGTTTCTCATAATGAAGAGGAGGGATGAAAAGCAGAGACCCTGGAATATTCACACTTTCATTTGACTCCTTTCATTGAGTCATTGTGAATTATCACATATTATTCATTGGTTTTCTCTGAGTTTCCTCAGTTTATTGTTCAAATTAGATTCAAATGCAAAGAACAGATTTCAGTTTTCTAAAAGCAGCACAGAGGCCACCTCGAAGCTGAACCTTTGAACCATCTCCTGGTGAAACTCTCCTATCGCTTTCATACAACACACACACACACACACACACACACACACACACACACACACACACACACACACACACACACACATACACAGAGTTAACCCCAGGGACTGAGAGCTCTCCTCTCAGCCGCCTACAGTGGAGCTCCAAACAGTCCTGGAGCCCTCCACCGTGGTTTATTTACCTGGAAACAGTCGGGCTTCACAGGCCTTAAGCAAAGAGTGTTTCCCCCTCATGTGTGTGGCAGGACGGGGGGGGTACATCAGGCCACCCAAAAACCATCCACCCACCAGCCTCCTGTCTGCAGCCAGCTCCGTTGTTTTGGCAGAAGCCTGTGCTTGTTGATGGGAGGTCTGATACTGATCTGACAAAAGGTTGTAATAATAATTTTCACTCCCATCCTCAAATAAGACATTTACTTCAGTTGTTCTGGTGCACTGTATTCACGTCTTTCTGCTGACCTCATTTGAATGTGTGTTTTAGTCGCCGAGGGTGAGAGCAGTTATTGTAGTGGAAGTTAATAATGATAAGTTGGACCACCCAGCCACAGCCGATTCCCACTGAGCAAGTTTACGTTGATTATCCATTTTAAAGACTTCTAATGGGTCTAGACCTCGACCTTGATTAGAGATACAGTCTGAAAGTGAAAGTTAAGGCAGCGTCCAGACAGTCGGCCTCATGGAAGAACATTTTTCTCAATCTTATTCTAAATCTCTTGTGCTTTTTTCTGAGTCTCGTTCTTGGTAAACTGCTCATTTCAGCCTGATGACTGCCGCTGTGCCTTTTCTATTTGAGGCGGCCTGTTCCTCTCTGTGTGTGGGAACGTTTCATTCACAGAAACGTTGCCAAAGAGGGGAGAAAAAAAGAAATTTAAAGTTATTTCTAATGCAAAATGGTCCATGACTGACATACAGGTTAGGTTATGTCAAAGGGACATGAGATATTGGACAACAGTACAGTAGAGTCATTGTAGAACACAGTGGATGATGCTTTGCTGTCAGACTGAACAGAAAACACTGGGCATCGACCTGCTGACAAATCCCTGAGAGCATTTTCTATCAACTACGGCTCTGTGTAAGTCGCTGTGTTAAAATATACCAATAAAAAAAATCATAAAATCTCAGTGTAAGTACATTGACAGACCATGATGACAATGATCTGGTGAATAGGATGTTAGTTTGCATTATTTTAGTTAATTTCAGAATCATATTTTATGACTCTTAGTGAAGTCAGTGTTTCTGTCCTGTGAAGAGAGGCAGACTGGACACGACTCGTACGACACGTCTGGATGAATTCGTTCGTATCAAAAAGAAAAATCAAGTATGAGAAAACTAGTGATCGCTACAAGTTCTCAAAAGTCACTCGTTCATGCAACTTGAAAAACAAACGTGCTTGTAGGAGCAGATCATGGGTCCCATGTGTTGGAGGAGTGAGTGACATTACTTTCTGTTTCTGTCTGTGACTCTGTCTCTTAACGGCACAGAGTCGATGTGGAGCTGCAGACAGGAAACAGCAGGGTCGAGTGTGTCATCGGTTTCCATGCTTGTTTATCTTTGCATCTTTGTTTCACGTACACAAACTCCACTTCTGATCGTCTGGTAAATACAGCACGTCACCTTATTTACATCAGGAATTGGACTAACTGCTCCGTGTGCTTGTTTTCCAGATGAGGAGACTCCCGGCCTCTACGGCTTCCTGCATGTGATCGTCCACTCTGCCAAAGGATTCAAGGAGTCCGCCAGTAAGTCGGCCAGAAACAGCATTTTGTGCACACACCCTGGCTCAGCATCCTCTCGCACATAGCTGCCGTGCATGAACGTGTCTGCCAGCAAAACACATGATCCAGTCAATCACTGCAGCCTGCACATGCAGTTTCCATCAGGCCAGTAGAGAGATGGCCACATGGAGGGAGGAAAAGAGCAAGATGGAGGACAGGAGAGGGAGAGACAGAGGGAGTCTCAGAGGAGTAGTGGGAGCCACAGTGGGATTCCTGAGGTTGTTTTCATTTGCAAACATCACAAATGAAACAAAAACACTCAAAAAGAGAGAGAACGTCGAACATCATGCACAGCAGCTCCTGAAACAACTGCTGCTCATAATGTCTCCAATATTACCCAATCTCACACACATGTTCCTTTTTATAAGTGTCTGGTGTATTTGTGTGTGTGTGTGTGTGTGTGTGATGTTGGCAGGACCGTGCAGAGGCCGTTTCAGACGTGTCAATAGTGGACAGCTGGTGCTCCGGTACACTTTGTGCCCCGTTTCACAAGCACCAGTTCAAATATCAAATATCTGGAAAAGATACAGAGAGGGAGAAATATGATTTCCTCAGTTACCATGACAGCCTTCTGAAATGTCCTGGGTAATGGATTGGAAAGCTCTCTCCTCTGAAAGCCTGTTTGATCCTCGATGGAGCGCCGAGAGCTGAGGGCTTTAAACGTGAAGCAAGTGTGAGAGAGAGTGTGTGTGTGTGTGTGTGTGTGTGTGTGTGTGTGTGTCCGTGTCCGTGTCCAGTGGAGCGCACAGAGCCAAGGTGGGGCACGCAAGCCACAGAGGTAGTGTGGGGTAGATGACGTGTAGCTGTTGTTAGTGATGGTGATTACAGAATCTTTGTCTCTTCTTCATGGAGATCAGAAGTTAATCAAATTTATTTTCAGGGTTGTAGAGGAGAGTGAAAACATGTGAAAGACAAAGAAACAAAAGACAGAACTGTATAATCTTTCACTTAGTTTTTGTATTTGGGGGCGGGGGAGTTGAAGCTCCTCTGAAACCCTTTACTCAACCCTTTACTCTTACTGCTGTTAATCATCAATTAAACATATAATGGAGGTGAGACTAGGTGGCTAAGGTGTGATGGCCGTCGCCGCAGTGTGTTGATCAGACACAGAGGAGGCAGAACTCTAGTCTCCCATTTTTTCACCCTCCAGGTTTCCTCCACAGAACCGACCCTGTGACACATGCACGTCACATGATCACACAACATGAGGTGCAAATAGTTTATTGACATTATAACGTTATAAAACATTGATGCCTTTTCTTCACTTTAACATTTTATATTTACCGACTCACATTTTAATTTTTCTGAAAAATATTTAACTGTCTTTTATTGCATATCAGGAAATTCAAGTGTGTTTTTAATTTAATTTCTTTAATTTAATTTTTTTGATTTAATTTTTTTATCGGTGAAAAACATGATAAACAGAAGAGAAGAAGACATTGTGACTAGGAAACCATGAAATATATTAGTGACAGTTGATGTGACAAAGTGTATATGAAATTCAAGCCTGGTTTAAGATAGTGATGAAATCTTTTAAAGTTGGTTCTCTCGTGGCCTTTACACACATGAAATCCTCAGTGTGTGACATTAAATCACCTGACTTCTAATTGCTCTGAAGGTTAAATGTGTGTGACAGTAAGTTAATGTCCCTGTGGAGACGATGGGAGACGTGGCGTTAAAGAAACTGTCTCCTGTCGGTTCGATTCCCTCCAATAACACCAATTACTGAAATGACAGCATTTTTTTCCAATTAGCCTTTGTTATGTAGTTGTTGTTGTTGTCGTGTCAGAGGTTTGATGTGGTTTCACTTACACTGTCTCTGCATTTCTCATTGTGCTGATTTCCCTGCAAGCCAAACGTTTATGTAGCAGGATCCTGAAACAATTTGCTTCTCTTTTGCATAATGTGTGTGTGTGTGTGTGTGCATGCGTGTGTGTGTGTGTTTTCTGTTGTTGCATATGGTAATTATTATCATATCAAAATGGAAATGTGTAATGACTGGAAATAGCGGTCTTTATTCAGTGGTTCAGATTGTTCAGCAGATATATAATTATCAACAATAGACTCTTTTTTGTTCCTTTTCTGATTGAAAAATCACATAAGCATGTTCTAGAGGATCTTATTGGAGCTGTGTTATTTATGTCCCAACAGCCCCCCCACCCCCACCCTCCCCCCAGTGGGAAAGGGCTTTAAATTCAGCCCAGGGCAAAGTAGTCAAACTGGGTCATAGAGGAAGGAGCCTGCAGTGGAGCATCTCCCCAAAACTCTGATTAAAAAAAAAAAAAAAAAAAAAAGAAATCAGTGGAAAACATGAGCTAGTAGAAGAGAAGTGCGAAACTTGTCACTTTTATTCTTGGTTTATTTTTATATATGTGTGAGTGAGCGACTCACCCTCTATATGTATTCAACAACTGCTGCAACTCGATGCTATAAAACTGCAGTTGCTACATATGATCAGTGCGTACGATCCAAACTGAGCCGTGACAGTTGTTCAAACCGGGAGAATCACAGATGTGTGTAAGTGACACCAGCTGCTGTCACATGTGTCAGTGTCCGGCAACACCTCAAGACGTTTACACTGAATTCATGTTCCATATGTAAAACTAATAATGGAGCAACAGTTCAGTTGCTCCAGGACAAAAGAAAGTTATGTAACAGCTTTTCTCTTGTAACTCAAACCAACTGTGTTTTTTTTATTCTTGATTCAGAACCAGTGTGTGTTCACTCACCACTGTTCCCAGTAGAATTAAAGGTGAAACACTGGAAGTGTTTTCTCCTTTCCTTTTGATTCTGTGAATCCAACAATTGAATTAAGCCTGTTCAGTCCTTATGTTGTTCTCTTAAGAATATTTTTATTTTCTCCTGCGGCCTTAAAGCAAAACACACACTGGGACTTGTGTCTGTAGAGACACTGATTAGTTTAACTGATTATCACCCGAACCCCCAGTTTGACCCGGCATTCAACACAGCCCCGAGCAAAGATTAGCCTCCTGTAGAAGACTCACACAGACACATTACAAGGCCTGCAGTCCTCTGCTAATATAGATGGGAAAGGATGGTATCCATTAACCCTTGAATTCAGGGGTCAGAGACCCCATGCTGACCAGTTTATCCCGCTCATACTCTGAGCCTGATGGTGACCTGCCAGGAAAATGAAAACCCATGGAGTTCGGCCTCTTTTAGTCTGTCCTACTTACCAAAGCCGTCCTGGATCCACTGCGACGACACAAAGAGACCTCTCTAAATATGCTCTCTGTGGACTTGTTTGAGTTTTAGGTCTGGGAACATAAACCCATTTCATGGAAAGGAAATCAACTTCCAGAGAAATCTAGAAGCCGGCCAGGACTATGATTACACACTCCTCTGCTCATGGCTGGATGAAGAAGAGAGGTTCAAACTTACAGTCCTCTACTTATTTAAAATAATTAACACAACCCACAGCTGAACTGAAACTGAACTGAAACCAGCATCTCCTCAGTGAAGGAGACGCTGACAGGTAGTCTGTGTGTTTGTGAGATGTCAAACCAGAGGTGCCTGTAATGAGCTGCTACGCTTCCGTATGTGGCGGAAGCGTACTGTAACTGCTTCATTCAATAAATATCCCCCAGATGGTCACACTGAATTCCCCTCCACTGAACTTCCCTCATACCACCGCTGCTAATCTCTTCCTCATTGGGAGTAATTATGCCAGAGCCTTTCAGGATGCTGAGAAAACAAACAAGAGGGAATGAAACCAGATGGAGTGAGATTCCATTGTACTGCTCAGTGCTGTTAGTGATGGTTGTGTCAGTGTTTGCTCCAGTCACTCCTTTTCCTCCCACGTTGTATGTTTGGTATCTTTCCATAACATTAACCATGCTCAGGTCAGGCCATCTTCTCCAAGTCGTTTTTATATGTATATGAGATTGAACCAACCCCCCCCCCCCCCTCCTGGTTCCCTCGCCCCATCTCTGTGACTCTCCTGGTGAGAGGTCGAGCCGTGCGTCCATCCATCATGCTGTCAGATGGGGGTGCACCCGAGGGACCGGGTCCAGGCTGCAGGACGTTGTATAGACACTTCACAGTCAGCCGATAGCGAGTCTGCAGGAACAGCTACAGCAGCATTTCAAGAAACACATTAACAGACTTAATTGCTCCGTGTATGAGCTGATCCCGGGGGAGTGGCGGCGCTGGTATGAGGATGTAAAAGGTGGTGGGGGGTGCAGCCGGGAGATTGATGTCAGCTCACAAACTACGACATATTGACTTTTTAAATGGTTATTTCACTTTGATGGAACATCACCCTTCTCTGTCTATAAATACACAGTTGTTACGAAAGTGTAGTTAGAATTAGTCACGTATTCACCTGCAGTCAGTGAAAACAGGTTCAGGTGAGGCTGTCACTTTAAATAAGGAATCTGTTCAGCTTCATGTTTCACTTCTGTGTGGACTGAGCTTTGATGGAGACATGTAAATACATAAGAGGCGGCTTCAGTGAAATATTGCATTGAACACACACAATGTATTGATCCAGCTTTTTCCAATACTAAATAACTAATCATCCAATATGATGTGCCCTTGTCTCGATGGTGGATTTATAAGATTGATTAATCAATTAGTCGACTGACAGAAAATTAAGTGGCAACTGTTTTGATAATTGATTAATTGTGAAGTGAAGTATTTCAAAAATAGCAAAACTTCACTGGTTCCAGCTGAGATGTGAGTATTTTATGGTTTTCTGAGTTTTCTATGTGATGAAACTGAATATCCTCCGAGGTTAGTTGGATCATTTTTGATATTCTTTGGTATTTTTTGGTATTTGCTGACATTTTAGAGACAAGTGATTAATTAACTGAGAAAAGGATCAGTAGATTATTGAGGATTAGATTAGTAGATTTGGAATAATGAAAATAACTGTTAATTTCATCCCTATGTGAGTAAAATATTATAAAACATTCAGCGTAGAGAGCTTCATAGATAATAAATAATATTGGCCTGTAATTAGACTGATCTTTAATGAAAAGACATTATCTCCAGTTAGTGATGTTATTACCCACTAAAACTCTGTTTTAATGGCTCTGTTAAAGTATTAAACTATGGACTATTTCATGGCTGTACTTTTACTGCAAAGTGATAAAATCTGATCAACAGAGACCCTCATTTGACGCCCTGGTTATTATAATATCTCATAAAGCAGCACAGATATGTGGCGTAACAGCGACACTCAATAAACCTGGATGTTTATTCAATGCTGTTCACTCGTCTTCAGCCTTCAGTGTTCAATCTGAGGTGATTTTATTACCATGTCTGATGGACCTGTCCACCTCCTGTGCTTCCTTTCAGATCTATACTGCACCCTTGAAGTGGACTCATACGGATACTTTGTCAGCAAGGCCAAGACCCGAGTCTTCAGAGACACCACAGAGCCGCAGTGGAACGAAGTGAGTCACTAAAACGTTTCCTTTTACTGTACGTCTCTTTGTTTTTGTCGCACCCCGCAGAGGCAAATAATTTCTCCTCCTTCTCTGTGTCCTTCAACAGGAGTTTGAAATTGAGCTGGAGGGCTCCCAGCACCTGCGCATCCTGTGCTACGAGAAGTGTTACGACAAAAGCATGCTCAACAAGGACGACAACGAGATCGTGGACAAGATCATGGGCAAAGGGCAGGTCCAGGTAAGAGGACAGCTGCCGACAGGCCATCGCAAAAATAGACCATCGACAAAGAGACGTCTTTGTCCTCTCGGGGGAGAATTCCCAACATGTGACTCATTTTTAATTTGCTGTCTAGCCTCTGTGCACAGTAGATTGGTTTTGTCATGGCGGGCCTCTAATGACGCTGGTTGGATTAATGGTCTGAAAGAGAGTTTATTTAAAGGGGGTTTCCCCTGTTTTGTTGTGAGAAACGTTCCTGTAAAAATCCCTCTCAGTCTTGTTAACGAGAAGCTGCCTACACAGTGGAACCTGTGGTTTTTCGATGCTGCATCGTTGTTTAGGTTTTACGGAGCGGCCCACAGTGGAGTCATGTTTCCATTTTTCCAGAACCTCTTGGGTTTGGTCAAGTGAAGCTTGACTCCTGTCATTTTCCTGCAATTCAGTCAAATTGCAGCTGCAGCGCTAAACGTTTCCTCCTCTGCTGCCCTGTAATCAATTGAGCTTCACTTTGTGCATTGGAGTCAGCTCTGAGGGTTTTAGTTGTTCTTATCATCAATTAAAGTCCTCGTGTTTCTCCTCAAGTGATGCGTGTGTCGGTGCCAGAGGGGAGCGTGCAGCAGGTTATTTTTTAACCTACTTCTGAGACTTTTTATCAGAAAAAAAAAAAAAAAAATCAGCTAGAACATTTCAGAATTTGTTTGTTGCTGCTGCCGTAGCTGGTAAAAGCAGTATCAGTGACAAGCTGCAGTGGGAATACAAATCTCCTGTCTAACACAGAGGGAAAGTGGGGCAAACATGAATCGGTCACGAAACGTTGCATTTTAAAGGACAGGATGCATCTTAGAAATCTTATGATCTGGAGAGGGAGTGTTGTTTCTCCTCAAGACTTAAGTTCCTGTTGTGTGTCTTTCACACTGTCTTTGAATGGGGAAACAAAAACACCCTCACCATGTTTGTTGTAGCATTTCCTGTTTGTCACCAACACTTTCCATGCTTTTCTTATTCAGCGTGGTGATTTGTGTCGTTGAATGTTGCTTTGGATTGGCTCTGAAGAGCAAATGGAAATGCATCTTAATGTGGAACTGTTTGCCTCTTGTCATGAGTTTGGATGTTTGCCGTTTATTTATACAGGTGGTCCTCAGTCGTCCCAGAGAAAAGATTTTATAACTAGTTTTACCTCTGAATAATACGCCATTTAATTCCCTTTTCTTTTTAGTTTATAAGAAACATCCCTTCTTTTGACAGAAGGTTCAGTAGTTCATCAATGGTTCAGCACTGTGTCTTATACGACAGTGAAACCCACCCTCTGGTAGGGCTGCCAGTCAAAGAGACAAATGCTGCTGCTGCTGCTGCTGCTGCTGCTGGGAACATCCACTCCCAGCCAACAACAGCCCAAAAAAACAAATAAATACGCCACATGTTTGCTGGCTCACTGTGAGAGGGGGGAAAGCAGAGAGGGGGATAGAAATGGAGAGACGGAGAGAATGGCATGTTCTGTCCCGAACTGTGAGAGGGTGGGAATGTTGTGGACGGGGTTGTTGGGATTAAGGAGGTGTAGTTGGTGGAGAAGGAAGTGGATGGTTTGGATAGTGAAGCTGTCTCCGTCACCGCAGACGTTAAGGACTCACTCCTGTGATTGTGCACTTGCTTTATTGTCACTAAGACATGATGAGATCCTGAGTCGGACCGATGTTCCGTCACATTAACATATATCTCATGTCACATGTTGACATGTTGAACCGGCTCCCCGGCTGTCGCAGCGACGTCACTCCAGAATACATGTGTACAGAGACTTTCTCTTGGACCAGGGCTGTTTGCTTTGCTGAGTTCAGAAGGAGCCCACAGTGTTTTGCTTTCCTCTCTGGAGACCCTCTGATTTATTTAACAAGCTTGTGGAATACTGACTGACCGTACATGGGCATACTGGGCCCACAGTTTTCTTTTCTTACCCACTGCTGTTCCTTCACTTTGTGACTGATGAGAGAGATGATCGCCCCTGCCATCAGAAGATGTTGTGATTCAGCCCAGAGATTTCATTTTGACAGAAACTGAGGATTTTTTGAAACAGTCTTTTCTCTGAATGTGACACATTTTTGGGCAGGAGTTGTGTGCACGTGCATAAACACAAATACAGCAGAGGCAACAGCAACACTGTAGTTAGCTTGATTGAGTTGCTCGTCCACAGGGGGAAATATGGCATTTATTTGCAGCACGTCACCCTGCTGCCCCCCCCCCCGAGCAGATAATCTCTGATCTCTGAGGTCACGTTGCTAATCCTTCTTTAAATGGCAACATTGTCGGGGTTACGCCCCCCCCCCCCCCCCCCCCCCACACCCCGGTCCCTCAAACTGGCAACACAAACGGATTCTTAAATGTCTCCGAGCACGCGTTTTGGAAAATTGATCAGTATCAGCTGACGTTGCCTCCAGTATGAAGTTCTTTGGAATGTTATATTTTTGTTCGTCCTCGGGCTGAGCAAACCTTTGTTCAGATGTCGTGACCCCGATTCCACTCAGAGACTCAGAGATGACTTCGGCTCCAGTTGGATGTCGTTTAATCACAAACTCTTCAGGATCAGGTCGTCGTAACACTTTGGGGAGTTTTCACTGCAGTGTAATGTTTCACAAATCTCTGCTTGTCAAGATCGTCTTCAGTCTTGTTATAAAGAGACAGTCCAGACGTCTTGAACTGGTTACTAGTGGAGAGTGAAAACAATCTCCCGGTCTGCCTCGTGCATTGTGCAAGTTCTCCCAAGTGACGCTTCTGTGGCAGCCATAGCTTGTGATACTTCAGAGGACCGATTATGTAACTGTTACGTTAACGGCCCCGGTGCTTTGTGTTGTAGAAAACGCATCGTATCACCCAGCGTCAGCAGTGCTCTCATGCGGTAGCCCAGCCCTCATACACCCCGTCCCAGCCTCCCCTGGGCTCACCTCTCAGGGCTTTTACTTCTCATCCAGGGGAAGAGTCTTTCTTACTCCCACCAGCACTTTCAGCGTTTCAGTCTGTTGAGGACTGGTTTCAAACATGGATGACGTGCAACAACTTTTTGTAGAGCAGAGGTTTTCAAGGTGTGACAGGTGCACGTCAGTGTGTTAGAAACAGGTTAGTTATTGTGTTCTGTCCTGTGTATTAATACAGTCAGAGTGGCACACAGCTCACTTTAAACCCTTCACCCTTCTCTTCTCCGACACCTTCTGAGAGTCGCACCTCAGTCTGATCTGAACACACAGACATGATACATTTTTACATTCAGTGGGATTTACACTTCCGGAGGATGTTATAATTTCCATGCAACTCCAGAACTTCCCTCACAATCTTCACGTTTAAGTTTTCTTCAGTGTCAGAGTGAGCCGGTGATATTTGTCTGTTCAAACAGGAACTGCTAAAAGCTTCATCTTACTTTGAAATGTGCCAAGTTGCTCAAATGTAAACAGGTATAAGCTGACTAAAGGAGCCCAGAGGTAACGCAATGCTAACACTGTGCTACATGCTACATCCACCGATCCCCCAAATTATTTAGAGCTGAATTTCTTCAACTCAGAGCATGTTGTGCAGTTGTCTCAGTTCAGTCTGGGGGGGGCACAGCACAGCACCAGATCTGCACATTTCTGGCGTGCACGTTGTTGAGTCTGTCACTTAAGAGATGGCGGCCAACACCACGTGGTGCTGCACTGACTGTGTGTCTATAGCAGAGCCACGTGTTGTCTGCAGAGTCCGGTACTGTACGTTCCTGCAGTCACCTCCAGTCGCCTCCAGCAAAGGAACATCACCTCCCCTCCCATCATCCCTGAGACTCCCACCTCCCTCTGCATGTCACTGGGGGTTGTTTTTTATTGGTTTGTGATCTGGGGTGAGCACATGTCAAACCCCCCCCATCCCGACAGTGTGACTGTGTCTCAATAAGCAGTAACTGGATAGTTTTGAACTGTTTCCTGGAGATAATGGGAGCCAGAGCAGTTGGGCATTAGGAACAAAAAGAAAAAGAGCCGATGAAGCTGTTTGTTCCTGGCAGCTCTCCCCCCCCACCTCTCTGAAGCCAAGGAGCCGAACAGGGGTGCAGGCATTAGCTGGCGTTACTGTAAAACTACTGGTGCAGAGGGGTTGTAAAGTTTGAGGCGAGCATCTACGTGCACTCTCATTCCCACTTAAGAGCCGAAGCTCTTTCCTCGACATGATTAGCATTAGATGCGAAGTTTGACGTTTACATGCTGTGTGAGGGGTTTATTGGTCAAAGTGCCGTTGTTTGGGCTGAGAGCGGAGCGGCCATCTGGAGAATTAGCAGTGAAGTTTGTCGACCAGTGGCTCCGAGCCAGTGCAAAAAGTGCAGGCCTTACTCTGATCTAATCTCTGAGCGCTTGATCACACGTCATGCCAACAGCAGGCTGCCACGAGAGGCAAATACAGCCTGGTGAATGTATTTAGAAATATCTACACTATGTATGAATCATGAAGAAAATTTCACTAGAAAAACAGTGAAAGTATTTATGAGCAGGCAGAGAAAACAATTTCTAGATTGTGTTGCAGCGCAGCATATAATTTACACTGAGGGGAACAAAATGAGGTTTTTCTCTGGTTTGTTTTTAATGGGAACTGCCTTTTCTGCCTGGGATGTAATTTCTGTTAAAAATCTTTTGCCTCTGGGGCAAGAAGCGTGGTGGTATGTCATGTAGTATTTGTTTAGAACATGGAGCTGAGTGTTTTTAATAAGGTTGTGTGTGTGTGTGTGTGTGTGTGTTCATGCTTCAGTGTGAAGGTATTAATGTAAATTAGTGTCTAAATGGATGGTATCATCTATTTTCTTTCTGTCATCTGTCGTTTACGGCCGTGATCTGTCATGTTTCCATCCTAAACACCCCCTGCAGCCATACACACACACACACACACACACACACACACACACACACACACACACACACACACACACACACACACACACACACACACACACACATACATGTACACACACAGCTGTCAACAATGCTAACAGATGGGACTCTGCTGTGTGTGTTCAGCCCCCCTGGGGATAAACCACAGACTCATACTCACACACAAATGGGTGATATGCTAATGCATTCTAAATGATATTGCTGCATTACCTGGTGTTTATTATGCTTGTGCTTCCTTTGTCCGGCTAGGTGTGTGTGTGTGTGTGTGTGTACATTCATTCATGAACAAAGATCATCCTTGTTGCTCTCTTACTCTTAAACCTGCTTATTTTATATTTCATGTTTCCTCTACAGAATTTTTCAATGCTGCTTTTTAATGAGTCTCATCCTTCATAGTCTGTGTTTTAACATACGGCGCTTTTTTATTGATGAGTCCCAATTAGGCCGACTTCCTCATCAAACGACCCTTGATCAGTGCAGCTGATAGCAGCGTTTTGATGGATTTTCAGACTTTCCCTTGTCATCTTCCCTCAAAGCAGCCCCTCCGTCACAACCCTCACTTCCACAGCCTTTGTTCCCACTCAAAATATCCACTCCTCTCCCTGCCACTTGGGATATGCATGCCCTAAATAACTACACGCGATCCTGTAAGCTTTCTGCAAACATGCAGGTTCCCACTTTTCTCTCTCTCTCTCTCTCTCTCTGTGAGTAGGATAGGAAAAACCCCGGACACATTTGATCAACATTTGTCATCCAGCTTATTGTTTTATGTTTATTATATTTTTTCTTGGATTCAGATGAATGTGATTCAGAGCACGAGGATTGATAATGTATTGTGATGATGTTGGTATATTGTGTTCTGACCTCGTAAACGTTTGTATTCTTCACAGTCTGAACCTCGGCACCGACATCACTGGAATGATGTTAATCACGTAGAGCTGGTAGCAGAAACACATTTGTATCGTGAGCCACAGTTGGTTGCACTTGTTCTGCTTTCAGTCTCTATGGTCTGCTCCGTCATTACTCAAATCACTGAGCAATAAGTCCAGATCCAGTCCAGTCTAAACAGAGTTTGTGTTGGTAAAACTGAAAAATACTTATTTTATGAGACAATTCAGGGTGGAGGAAATTACATCTGCAGAGTCTGGAAGTGGTGGACTCACCGACAGACCGACTGGCTGAAAACAGAATAAATTTCACTTTAGGAAGTGATGAGAAAAATCAGACTGAATTGTGAATCTAATCAGTTACGGTGCGAGTGAATGGACACCAGCGTTGGTTAAAATACCAGCTGGACTCTTTACGAGTCGGAGGCGTTGGACAGACTTTTGGTTCACGTTTGAAGAGCGAACTGTGAACCGTGTAGGAAGAGCAAAGCTTTGCTGTTTTGCTCTTGCTGTTGGATGACTGAGGCCCCCTGTGAAAGAATAAAATGAGACACAAAAAGTCAATTTAAAGGCCAGAGGATCTCTGTGTGACCTCCTTCACATCGCTCTCCGTCTCTTTTTCCTTCTCCACGCCATTTTATCCCTCTAAATACAAACAGTGTTCTCCTGTGAACCTCCAAGATGCCGAGAGCGAGCCGCTTGGTAATTGGTCCTCATTATAACATTACATAATCTTTCAGGGAAGTGTAAGGGATCGACAACAGATGTATGATTTCCTACCATGAGCGTGCACATGTAGCACATGAGGAGAGGGCAGTTAGAGAGACGCTGAAGAGAAGGAGGAGAGCAGTGAGAGCCCCAGATGGTGGCCAATTATGTGATGCTGAGAGTTAAAGTGAGAACAAAGGAGCTCATCACAGCCTGACAAATGAAATGCTCTCCAGAGAGACGCAGCGAAATCTCTCCACGCATTTATTAACGCCCTCTTCGTCTCGTGGAAGAGTCCGGGTTCAGAGATAATTGGAAACAGTCTGAATTGGGGGGGGGGGGTCAGCTGATACAAAGAGTGTCATATTTGAACAGAAAGGCCGTCAATTGTGTTTTCAGATAAAACTGTGAGAGGGACGAAAACCTCTTTGTCCGGCCAGAAGAGCTCCAGTTTTCCATTTAGTCCAATCAGGATCAGTTGTTTTTTAAAATGTTCCTCTCTTATTTTTAAGCTGCTTAACGCTGGAGAATAAAAACAGAGGCTGCAGCCAGAGACGCGACACAGAGAGAAGTTAGAAGTGGTCATTAATGGTGACACGGAGACGCAGCCTGCTGTGTTTAAAACAATCGTCTCTCGTTGGGTTTTCATGGGCGGAGATTACTGTTAGCAGACTAACAAATATTTTTGTCAAATCACACTTTCATTTATGTTCCTGCTTTAGTGTAACAAGTTTTTCTTTGTGTAATTCAGTTCTTTTTCTTTTTTTTCTCCTTGGTCCGGGGAATTCTTCTTCTCCTCCTCTAATTTACATACAAACCTCACACAGACACATTCCCCGGCTCGTCTCAAGCTGTGGGTTTATAGACAACAGATGACATTGGGGGAAGAGATTCACCTCATCCCTCTCATCGCGGTCCCAGTCTGACTCCCTGAGGGGTAAAGCTCATTTCATGCTTGGCTCCGTCTGCCAAGCGCACGAGAGGCTCGACCCAAAGATCGTCTCGGTCTCACCTCGGCTGTAGGTCTGAGAAATCCCTGTGTGGTCAGCGGATGGATCCTTAGCTCAGGGGTCAGAGAACCTTCTTCCTGTGAGTTGGACGAGAAGTGTGATACCACTCTTGTATCTGTTAAATATGAAGCTTCAGCCTCTTAGCTTAGCTTAGCATACAGACTGGAAAGGGGGGGGGGGGTCAGCAGTACCTCTAAAACTTCCAAACTCACGCCATGTCTCATTTGATTCATTTGAACTAAGATGGTGACAACAGCAGTTATTTGTTTTTGTTGGTTGTTCCTTTATGTTGTCTAGTAGTAAATGCTAAGATAAGCCAATCAGCTTTAATCTAACAGACTGACATGAGAGCAGTATCTCCTCTTATAACTCTCTGCTCTGCGAAGTGAAGACACATATTTCCCAAAAATATGAACCTGCTCCTTTAAAGAAGCCCCCCCCACCCCCCCTCACTTTCCTCCTTCGTCCTTGGTTGACTGGTGGAACAGCTCCACAGAGACACCCCACACTGTCTCTCTGCCTTCTCTTCTTTCTTAATCAGATTTTACATCACTGCCAGAACCGAGTCTCTGACCACCAGATGCAACTCTGTCTTTTTTATCTCCCAAAACCCAGTGTGACCAGAATACTTTCTCCCTCTCCGCCTCCCTCTCCCTTTTCCTCTTGCTGTTGTTGGCAGCCTTCCGGCCAATATTAAAGTAAATGGGCCCGAGCAACACACTGTGTCCCAGTGTGCAGAGCCTGCTCTGGCTTTCAAGTGGCCAGTCAGGGGACCAGAACAGCGAGATGTGATGGATATCCATCTGTAGCTGACGTTTGCTCTGAGCCACGTTTGTTTTCAACCCCACACAGCACCCCCACCCCACCCCACCCCCGGGGAAGCTGGTGATCGGGTTGGACAGTTATGAAGCTGTAGCATTTACTGAGACGCAGCTTTAAAATGCTCCTCTCAGCTGTTTGTTTAGACGTGATGATTGTGCAGGAACTACAATGCTTTCCACATGGCCAGAGCTGGAGTCTGCGATTGAGCAAGTATTTGCCCACAGTGGTTCTGCACCTCGTTATGCAGGATGGTTGATGTGCAGTGGGGCCTGTATGAGGTCTGGTTTCTTAGAGGAACTGGAGATATGGTGCAGAGGACGGTGGGGCGGCGGTCTGCACCAGTATAAATGGAGTTATAATGACTAGCAGAATGCTTTCTTGTTTAATGCTGAACTGTGGAGCTGTTAATCCAGAGCACATGCAGGACTTGCTAAATCAGAGAAGTTGTCATTGTTCTCATTCCTTGGTCACACCAGAACCTGATGGGTGCTGCTTGTGCTGCAGGGTGACCTCCCACTTCACCACACTTCCCCACTACGTCCCGCTGCTGTGTAGCATTTCGCTCTGAACGTTTCTCCAGAAGCGTCCACAAGAATCTGTCAGGTAGTATAGTGTGTCAGAGGGATGACTGACATCCTGCTTTTCCACTCTGCGACCTCGGGAGAAGCTTTGTGAAGCATCCGCCATCCAACGACAACATTCTGTATCAGCACAAGTGGTTCAGGTCTAATGATGTTCAGGCAAATAGTTAAATGGGGGAAACAGCTGAAAGGCAGCACGCGGTTTGACCAACATGGTCGTATGAGATTTCGATATTGTCTGTCTGATGTTTTTCATTCACTTCTCTGCTGGAAATTCCTACAATGTTTGAAAGATGAGCCTCACCGCTGCTGCCTGCTGCCTGCCAAGAGCCACGGGTGTGTATGTGCGTATATGTACTGGTTCCTAGGGTGCACCTTGTCCTTGAGCCCCACAGTCTTTGTCTAAGTAACTGTATACTGTATCTGTGTGTATGCCTCAGTAAGCTGTCAGATCTGCCTTTATACGCTCTGCTGGGCCCCGAAAGCCCCAGTAGCTCCCACCCTGCCACCGTCAGTGAGTGAAAGCACCAGCAGCTCTGTGCTCTTGAAGGTGTGCAATGATTCTGCCGGTTTGTAAAGGAAGAGTTTTTCGTAATTTCCGATTTCCAAGCTCATCAATTTCACAGATCTCTGGTTGATACCTTGTGTTTGGCTTGTGATCCTTCCACGCCACATGAGGCCGAAACAGTAGCCGACTCTTAATCAGTAGCTTGAGGTACTGCAGCTGTTATTTTTGGGTTGCTGCGTGCACTTTTTGCATGCTAGAGTGTTGCAGAGGCATCTGCTCAGCTGCTGTAGAGATCTAACTGCGTTCATGGGTGAGTCGAGAGAGAAAGCCCTTAGCCACAAACACACATACTGAGAGAAATGAGTGGACTATGAAAACTGCTGGCTGAGGAAAATACAGTTATTAATAGCATTCTTCTCAGGCTTGTAGGGAGATTTAAAGCGAGTGCAAGGTCCCTAAAATAATCCTTTCAGCCTGTAGCCTTATCTAGACTGTGACCTTAACCCTAATGTAAGCATGAGCTGATGTACAGAGGCGGAGATGTAGTTAAGGGGGTCCAGATTTAACCCTAACCATAACAGTACAGTGGGTCAGCAAATAAACAGCAGCATCCAGTAAGTTCGTGACAGCTGATTCTATTAAAGACGGTTTAGTGTGTGTTAGTTCAATGTTATTCCTGGCAAAAAACAACACATTTTTAATGGTAGCTGTCTAAATACTTCACAGAAATAATTAGAGAGCACTCTTCATAGAAATGCAATATGGATTCTGTGAGGTTAAAGTTTAAGGCTCAGTGGTTTCCGGTCGTGGCTCAAACCTTGGAGCTTCTCTCTTCACGTTTCAGCAGGTCCTGACGACCTTTCCATCTTCCTTCCACTCCACTTATCTGAGAAGGACGAGGCGTCGCCATGTTTAATGTAAACGTACAAGAACCTGACTCATCATGGAACGTAAAGCATGTGCGCTCCCAAAACCCCAGCTAGCTTCAGGATCAACTTTTCATTACTTTGGTTATTGCAAAGGAGTCTATGACTTCCCATGACATTAAGTTGTTCATATGGCAGGAGCGTGAGCAGTGCCAGGCGTTTGATGCTGCTTTATGACTTCCTGTCCCAGGGCGAGGGAGGGAGACTGCCCATTTCCTGTTCGGACTGTACAGACTGCATGAGTGCTGGTGGTGCACTGATCACACAAGCTCTTATCTCATTTGTTTGTTTTTTTTTTGTGTTTTTTTAATCAGTTAATATTAAAAACTCCTTCCACTCTCCCTCCACTCCAGAACTCCAGCTTTAGTAATTCAGGTTTGTGCTCTTAATGTCTTTATAGTCACAGTCTGATAAACAGGCTGCTCCACTCCTGCTTTACAGATGTGCAGCCAGGGTCACAGCTGGCCACCCTGACAGGTGTTTATCTTCACTAACGAAACAAAGCATTCCTCACTTGGCAGATATATGTTCACTGTAATGAGGTAAAACGATGTGAACACCAAACAGTCAGGGTTATAAGGTGCTTCTACATTTTGTGTACATTTTTCCATTACTTTAATAACGAGGCTCTTTTTATTGGCTCCTCTCTGTCCTGAGACCTCAGTGTCTTTGAGGCCCCTCTTTTCCACCACAAATTAGGCTAATGATGATGTAATTGTTTTCATGTGGAGGAAATGTTTCCAAAGTCCCTGCAGACACCCCACGAGGATGTTTTGAACTTGTCAGCTGGGTAAAAGATGAGATCATTGCCAGGGCAGTTAAGTAGTGTTTATGGCCTCACCGAGTTCAGTGCTGGTGCTGCAGAGCAGGCTGACACCACATGTAACATGCCGGGGATCAAAGCTCTTCAGCTTGAACTTCTGGCTTCTGCACACATGATGTTAAACCTCTATGGAGGAGAACAGTGTACACATCATTCCACAGTGTTTCTGTCAGTGGCTGCGATTCATGCACCTTCTAAAATGTTTTCTGATGTTGTTACACAAAACTTGAATAATGCAAAGTAAAAAAAAATAATACTCCTCTTTGAATTAAGCAGTAAAAGCAGCAGTTGATAGAACCCTGGAGAACAGCACGGCTCTCTCCAGCTCTTAGTGTTTCTCAGATGACGAGTGCTCTCTGTGTATTACTTTGCTTGAAGCAGCCTGTTGCATAACCAGCGTGTCATGCTGAATTCATCTGAGCAATCTTTTAAAGAAAAAAAAAACACACATCCCTGGCAGGAGCATTAAATGTGTTGATCCGGCGGGGGTGCCAGCTCGAGTGTGTACCTGTTCCCTGATCTCGTCCGGCTTTCAAAAAGCTGAGTGGGAGTTTATGAAGGAGGGCACCTCAAAAGTCTGTTTCACAGAGTCACAAATTTAAAATTATGTAATGCGTGTTGTATAATAGCCGGGAGAGGGATGTGGACTGTGTATGTGAGTTCCAGGAGTAACGGAGGAGTTGTTTGGGTTGCTTGCATCTCTGCCCACTTTCATGTTCTCCTCTCCCTCCAGTACGACCTGATGATGATGATGATGATGATGATGATGATGATGATTCACATGAAGAAGGCAGGTCAGCGCTGGTGAGGTAGAAGCCACCGCGATCCTAGCTGCTCGGTGCATCGATCATAAGAGGAAAACACTGGAACACACACACACTGTAGTTTCTAATCCGTCGTCTTTATCTGTGAATTGGAGGGAGAAAGGGAAGAAAGATGGAGTGGAGGAGAAAGAAGAGACAGAGTAGTGTGGTAGATCAGATAAAGCCTGAGGTGGTGTCTGTGCCGCCCTGCTAACACTGTTACACAAAGACTGGTCCTCATCAACCCAATCACCAGGATCCTTGTCCCGAGCTGGAGCTAGAGGAGTCAGTAATAGATTTCCCACTTACACGTTGACTTGTCTTCTTCACCTGCTAATGAGGTTTTGATCCAGTTTTTTTTTTTTTTTTACTTGTTATCAGTGATGGAAACGAGGGAGCGGGAGGATGTGGACGCTGCTGTGAATTAGTTAACAGAATAACTGACCCAGTTGTGCTGGTGAAAGAAAATGTCAGAGCTTATGAAACTGATTTTTTTTTTGATGATGGGGATTTTATGTCCTTGATTAAGGAGAGTTCTCCGTGGTCTGTGGAGAAAGAGCCGCAGTCACATTTTGTACTGATAATAATTTTTAGAAAATGCAGTCTTTGTTTTCATGCTGAAAGTTGGATGAGAAGATGGATTCCAGTTTCATGTCTGTGTGGTAAAGCTACAGCCACTTAGCATAAAGACTGGAAACAGGGGGAAACAGTTAGCCTGGCTCTGTCCAAAGGAGAAAAAAGCAATCTTGTAAAACTCACAAATGAACAGATTATAACGTGTTTGTTTAATCTAAATTGTGGTTTTACTGGATGTTATTTGCTGGACTGTTTCTTAACCCGGGAGCGGGGATGTTAAATGCTAGATTACGTTTGGGGTATCAGCATCAAACCCAGGCTCTCCTTCATAGTTGTGGGATGTCTTAGAAAACATGTCGGTAACACAATTCCAAAAACTCTCCAAAAACAATTGGACAGTTTGTTGTTTTTGACACAGGATACTGTGTCTGTTTGAGTCCAGTCCACTCGTGTGTGTGTGTGTGTGTGTGTGTGTGTATATATACAGTATATATATTACACACACACACACGCCTTACCCGAGCCTCCTCTCCTAAGATGTAGACAGCCACACTCACATTTGTTTTCTATCTGCACATTTAACTGTAACCTCCAGTTGCATAATACATCTCCATCTCATTCGGTGTCATTCAGCATCATCCTGTCGCCTCCCCCTCTCTGATGGTCCCATCTCCCTCCTCCCTGCTCATGTAATCTTCCAGGTGGCTGCCTCCAGTCGGCCGCAGGTTTACACTTCAGAGTGAATTATTCAAGCAGGTCGTCCTGTGAGGCCGCACTCTCCTCATCACTGGAACTGGGTCACACTGCTCAGATGTAACGCAGCCTTGTCCCAGTCAAGCAGAAATCACAACTTCAGTGGAGTGGGTTCACAACCAAATCACACTGAAGGACACACAGGCTTGTATGAAGAAATCACACCCAACTCCCGTCTCCATCAGAGATGGTTGATGAAACACAGAAGAATGTGTCACCCCACCACCACCCCCACCACCCCCACCACCACCACCACCACCACCACCACCAAGACTTACTTCTTGGTTTTGTCCTATTTACTCAGATTAAACTAATATCCTTTCTGTGTATATCTTGTCCCACAAATGACCAAAGCTGGAGTAAGATACAGGAAGTGGGTGCTGTCCAGAAATACCTGGACACAACAATGATGTCTAAAGCTGCTGTGGAAAGACCTCGTATCATAACCTCCTCCTCTTTCTGCTAAAGGAAAAATAGACCCAGACACTCGGGATTATGTAGTTTCATGATGTTTTGGTGCTTTATTAGTGCATTTATTATTACTACATTATTTTCTTGCAAATTTGCTTTGTGCAGCTTTAATTCTGCTTTTCATTTGGGGTTTTTATTTAAAGCAAACCCAGGCTTTATCTTGGCTGAATTTGTATGCTGCAGTGTTTGCCAGAAATGGGTGGATCAGTTGTAATTAAAGAAAGTTCACTGTGTTGTTTAGCTGTAATTATCTTCACAGAGAAGGCTCTGTTGTTTAGTGAACAAATACACTTTGAGCCAAGGAACGACACATTTGAATTCTGCTGTTGATTCTGCGTCTGATGTTGTGTCTTGTTCAGCTGCGACTGTGCCACAAAGAGAGATCGACTTGATTGTTAAATTTCCAGTACGGGCCGACTTGTTCAGTGTTGCCCATGATTTACATTATTAGTGTGTATTCAGTTCTGATTTCACAGAGCATCGACTGTCTCCGTCCTCTGTGCGATTCAGACATCAGACAGAATCAAACAGACGCGGATCAACAAACGTAACAATCAGCAGTTATATCAGATGAGACGGACGTAGAAATGGCTGAAGACGTGAAGAACAGCGTGTACAGAGTGTGACCTCAGTGTTTGGGTGGAGGTTTATCATGCAGAACCTGCAGCGTTACTGCTTCAACATTTGCTCTTGCATCACTCTGCTTCTCAACCTCTTTTTGTGCTTTGTTTGCTCTCGCTCAGTTTATCTCTCTCTCTCTCTCTCTCTCTCTCTCTCTCTGTGTCCTTGCCTGCATCCAAATGCACATCATCAGACTCAAAAATGCTCTAGTGAAAAAAGCACAGCAGTTTTAAAAGGCTTTTCTGCTGAGTTGTGGCTAGATTTACCTGAAAGTCAATTTTAAGTCTTTAAATATCTGCGTGTATTCATGGCTTCTCGTGTCCTGGATGCTTTGTTTTTCCGCCCACTCTCCGTCTCTGACAGGAGACATACACTCCTCTTCTCATCCCAACCACACCCAACAACACACAACAGTCTCCAGCTACATGCTAATGAAACCTCCTCCTTGCTTTTCCTCTTGTCTTCCCTCCTCACTCTCCATCACCACTTTTGTTCCAAAGTGCTTAATAAGTGATGGAGCGGTTAATCGGAGGAAGATGCCCCCACCCCCACCCCCCCCCCCCATCAGCTCAGATGAAAGAGAAGCAGGAATAATCTGTAGAGCACCCTAAGGCTGTGATTTCCCACCCTGCCAAACCCCCCCCCCCCACCTCTGCACTCCCGTCTTAGCACTCCCACTGTACCCTGAAGGACCCACCCTCAACTGCCCTCCCCACACACACACACACACACACACACACACACACACACCTCTTTTCTTCACTCTGTTCCCCCTCCTCTCGCCTGAGCTTTAGCGAAGGCAGCGGGAAAGATCAAAGAGGAGGAGTGGGTCATCCCATAAACATACTTATAGAGACCCTTCAAATTAAATCTGATTGAATTATCCGCTCACAACATGACTTGAGGCTATCAGTGTCACCCAGCCCGTCATGTCGGCCAATCACAGGCCTCAGAGAGCAGAGCACACATGATGAAAACACAGCACTTGTTATTTTTGATGAGTAAGTTAAATAAGCCTGAAGCCGCTTCCCTTTTTTATTTTTTTATTTCATGGTTTTTTTGATACCAAGGTCCCAAACGTTCACCTCTGTTCTCACAGGGATTTACAGTGGGAACGGGGCCGAGCTGAGGCCTGGAATATAAATGCACTCACTCGGTTTCAGTGTTAGATCGTGTAGCGTGCTGCAGTTTAAAACCTGAGAACCAAACTGTGCACCCTCTTTCTGCCATGACAGTGAAAATACAGAGAAACCATTAACAGCTGCAGATTGGTGGAGATCATAGTCGCTCTTTCTGGCTGTTTCAATTCACAGCAAAATCCCCCAAATATTCAGTTTTAAAGGAATAGTTTGACATCTTATTTTATCTCATGTTATGATACCTACTTCCTCTTTTTCCAAGCAAAGTTAATTGACTACCAGTGGACATGAGAACGCTATCGATCTTATAACTTGGTGAACAAAAAATAATCTAAATATTCCTTTAACAATGGAATATACCAGCCATCTGTCCGTTTTCTACAGGTCGGACAGGACGAGACAGAACATGAAAAAAGAGACTCGCTGCAGATTCCTATTCAAAACTCTGTAGTTGTAGTAACAGGATGTAGTGTCAAATATTCCAGCTCCGGCTGAGGATGTAATTTATGGCTATATTGCATCACACACATGGTTTGTGTCAGACAAAGGAGGAATACGGTGAAGGTCAGCTCCAACACATTTACAGGCAGATGTGCAGCTGCAGCGGCTTGTTACAAGGCAAACACCTGAATGTAGCCCGACTTCATTAGAGTGCCAGGACCGTCCCATATTCATTAGCCAGGCATGGATTCAGAGCTGCTCCATATTCATGTCGGAGCGGCGTGGTCGTTAAATTGATCATTAATTTATGTCTGGCTCTCTGTGATTGGCAGAGCAGTGCTGAAGCCTGCAGGAGTCGAGGCCAGAGAATCGCACAATCAACAGAATCACGGTGCTTTTCAGGGAGCGGCCGGGCTCCGCAGATGGAGTGTGGAGTGGAAACCAGGACCTCGTTCAACACTCCCCCCTCCCCCCCCTCTTGTCTGGTCATATGGAGCAGCTTTACAAGGGGCTGTGCCCACCCAGCCCATCTATAATTAAGAGCCAGGACTGGTCCTGATGTCAGAGCATGGGCACTCAGTCCTGAACCATCTGTTCTCTCACCTTTTCATCCTTTATCTACATAGTTGAAATTAAATTCTAATACGTTTTCAAATGAAATGTCTTTAAATTGCCCTTTAAAATAACTGGGTGTTCAGTAGCTTGTTCCTCGGACCTTTGGTGCACAGATTTCCAGCAGCATGAGCTCTTTGTTAAAATGGAAGGAAAAAAAAGATCCAAAAGAAGACAAGAGTAGGAAAACGAATCAATCAACAGAAAAGAAAAAGGGAAGCCAGCAGCCACAGTGTCAGGTGATCTCTAAAAGAGGTCTGAGTTCTTAGCTCCAAACCTGGAACCAAAAACCAACTGGAGGATTACCGCTTTTACTAATTACTCTCTTTTCTTTCATGTAGTCTCCTATTCCCACAAGAACTCTTAATCTTATCTCCCTGTTCAACTCCCTCCTCCTCTCCTCCTTCTTCTTGCGTTTTTCCTCTTTTTATCATTCCCATGTCTCCCAAGCTCAAGGCCCCACGCAGTTCACCCTCTCATACTGTTCATTTATCTCCACAGTACATTTTTATCTATGCGACGGCCTTTTTTTGGAAAATAAGGGGCCATTATTCCGCTCTTCTTACGCACAGCAAAAACCCATCCGACCAACAAAACCAGGGAGCAGAAAATAGTTTGCTCTCAACGAGATTCAGACAAATATTATTGTGGCACATGGCTATCCTGTTATTATTTTATCATTTAAATGTCATGTATGGAGTAAATGTGGGTTTGGGTGAACTGTGGCCGTCTGTGTGCAGCCTGCGCAGATCTGCCAGGGCTGTTTTAATGAGCGTGGAGTTGTGTGAACTCCCAGTATTGTGGGTTAACGTGTCTGTATGTACAGTGTGTAGGCATGGTCTTAATGCCATAAATGAGTCATGTGCTAACACTACAGAGAGTGGAGCCCTGGGTATATGAATTTACAGGATGTGTGTGCTGGAGGAGTGCATACGTGTGTTCGCTCCGTGGTTTTGTGGATGTGATGTGTTGTGACGCGCTGGACTCTGGTTGACCCGGTCGTATAGACGCCGTGAAAGATGCTGCTGCTCTAAAGTATCACTGAGCTCCGTGGAACTGTGGCTGTTTGTAAATGGAGCATCCTGCCTGGTTTGTGATGGTGAATATAGAAGGGCTGCACTGCACTGCTCAGCATCTTTGGACTTTCAGCCTTTCTCAACCAGCAGCAGAAAACATATGGATGCATGTGCAGAGCGATGTTAGAATTAGTTAGAAGGGATATTTATTATATTTATTTTATTTAATCTGACTTACATTTTGCTAAGATTAGCAAAGACTCGCCACCATCAGCTAAACTCCTGGGAGTATTTAACTGATGAGGCATTTTATCACGTCGTCATATCAGTTATTCTCTAGTGGAAGCAGCTTTATAAACGGTGGCTCTTGCAAGTGTTGAAACCATCAGCTGATCAACAATTAATCAACAAGCAAAACATAGTTAATCAGTGACAGTTTTGATTGTGAAAATTATTGATCAAGTTAAACCCAGCAAAGAGTATCTGGTCACAGCTTCACATGTGAAGAGTTGGTTGTTTTGAATATTTTTTATCTGTAGAGACAAAATTATTAGATGACATCATCTTCAAATCTTATAAAGGATTTGTTGTTACTGTTCAGTCAACTCAGCAGTTAGAGAAGCACCAGTCTGACGTGATGATGCTGACTTCATAAAATGGTAGAGAGAGTATCGGACTGATCCAAAATGAGTTCATCTGTTGTCAGTTACATCCAACTCAGAACTCGGTGCCACACAGTGAGGTGCATCACGGAGAGTTGGATCAGTGCGTCCATATGAAGGAGAAATCAGGGCTGTAAATTCAGGACTGAAATGAACAATTGAAATCATTAAGGCATTGATGAAATCCTGCTTTGCTGGACGCAGTGGAAGCAGAACTCTCTTTAAACATATGCAACAGTGAACATAAACTCAGTCAAAACATGCTCATCTATTTCTGTCTTCCCCTTCTCTCTCATCTCACCCAAAAATATCTCCTGTCTCCCCTTGGGTTTTTTTTCTCCTCCCCCCCCCCCCATTTGCAAAACATGGTTTTCCCAGACATTCTTTCCAAGATGTGACGCATGGAGTCTGTATATCTCATAGCTGAAAACACTGGGAGCTAAAAATACTCTGTGGCGAGGGTTGGCTGAGGTCTCTCCTATATCAGCCCACCCCGCCTCTCCCCGTCAGACATGCAGGCTGCCCTCTTCACCCTTCCCCTCGGCCTCCATCGCCACAGAGTCACACACCAACCGTCTGTGTCGGACTGTTGCTGCTACCTGAGACGACTCATGATGACGTGTCATCTGTTCAGGTGTGTTCAGAGCTCAGGTGGACTTCAAACTAAGCACTGAAAATATTCACTTCCGCTTCCTCTCCTTGTAACTGCTGGAGTACTGGGAATTTATGATAAATCATCATGTAGAAGATCGATAATCAATCGCTTTAATGATCTTTTTGTGGCATCAGTGAGTGAATGTTTCCTTAGTGACTCAATCTGATTCTCATAGTAGAGAGAAGATTTGCAGAGGAGCTGTTTATTGCAGAGGACATATTTATGCATCTCACTTGCCGTCCTAGTAAACACAGCTGTGTCCCACCATTTCTCTACATCAGGGAAATTTTATAACCTGTGTGAAAGAAATCCTTCTTTCTGTTGAGAGTCGCTAGTTCTCTGAAGAACCACAGAGGCAGTAAGTCACGCAGCATGGAGAGAAGACCCTAACATGGTTGTTCTCGTCTCATACACAGTCAGGTAAACACTGCTGACATGACGTTGGCTCAGTCAGTCGTACCTTCAGGTGTTAATCATGACTTTACAACGTCCCTTTGATGTTAACTTCTCAGCTGACTCTCAAACTCAAACAATGACACCGGATCAATACGTCATGTCCTCAGTCTTCTCTGTTGATTTCCCTCTCCTGCTCCTCAGTCAGCAGGAACCCCTCTACCTGCCCGTGCACATGACTCTGAATCATAACTTCCACTCAGCCCAGCAGACAGTCTGCCTGACTGCTCCCGAGGTTGTAAAAGTGCAGCCTCGTGTCTGTAACCTTCTCCCCAGCAGAATATTTTCCCCCCCTGTTAATTCGAACGGGATGGGACGAGCTGGATGGAGATGGAGTTTGACAGGCGTACACCGACTCCCCGGCCCCGATCGATCCATTATACCGAGGAATACGCCTTTTAAGAGCAGCCAGCTCCGGCTGTCCTGGTGAATACAGATGGCGATTCGCTCTGCGTGTGTCCCAGGGTGAGCGAGCTGCGTGTGTGTCGATGTCTTTGACTGAGTCTCCAATGTCAACAGACGCACTCAGTGAAAAAGGGGTTAAAGCATTGTAGTGGAAAAATACACACACACACACACACACACACACACACACACACACACACACACACACACATTTACAGTGAGTGGAGGGGGAATGGTGGGACTGCACGAGTGGTGAGAAGAGAGGAAGAAGAGGGTTTTATCTTTTATCACTTTTTAAGAGGATTTGACAACATGGAAGCTTTTTAAGTTCATTAGATGATTGCTGATCGTCTTTGTCTTATTTATCAGTCATTACCTTCCCACTTTAAAGTTTCACACCTTCTCTACCTCTTCCTCCTCGTCACATTCCTCTCCGGCCACTTCCTGTTTGCTGACCAGCTCTGGGAAAGGTTGACAAGGGGTCAAAGCTCTGAACAAAACACAGCGCAGCGTTCAGCAGTCCGTCGCTCGCTCCTTCTTTCCTCTCTGCCTCTCTCTCCTCATTTCTCATTGACTGTGTATTACTCCCTCCATCCCTCCCTCCTCTCTTTGGAGGTGTGTCCATCAACATCTGGAGAAGCAGGGCCGCTCAGTGACAACGGGAGCTCATTCACTCCCCTCCTCTCCCTCCCTCCCTCCCCCTCTCTCTCTCTCTCTCGCTCTGCCTCGCTCCAGCGCTCTGTGTCTGTGTTTGCCGTTGTGGAAGTCAGACTGCTCAGCGAGGAGATGTTGGCGGCTGACTGTGGAATGAGCTCACAGAGAAAGAGGAACCAACGTGGAATTATTATCAGGCTCGTGAAGGAAGCCATGGCAGCATCTTCTTCTACTCACTTTCATCACTCTTGTCTTTTCTGAAGTGAACATCAGCTGCAGGAGACTTTTCCTCTTCTTTGTTGGTGAAATCCCGGAGCTGCTTTCCAGCACCTGGTCCGGTAATCTGTGAGAGGTCGGTGAGGATCCATCCTCCCTCCCTCCCTCGTTGTAAGCGGCGCACTTCGTCCACCTGTGTTTTGGTGGGAGGGGGAATCAGAGGCTTTGGGATGACGGAGATCCTGGTGTCGGATGTAAACTTGAACTCGGTGTGTGAGCGCCTGGAGCAGCACTGCTGCGTAGACCAGAACCAGCACAATCTGTCCAGCCAGCCACAGACCCCCGTGCTCAAGAGGCACACCAACACCGGGGCCAAGCTATGGGGCCGCGTCCGCAGCAAGCTGCTCAGACAAAAGGTCTCTGGCTGACATATGCACACACACACACACACACACACACACACACACACACACACACACACACACACTCACTGCGTTTCCTCTCTTTTATCTTCTCCCCCTTTGCATTTGTTCTCTGTTATTTATCACTCTGTCACTTCCATCTGTTTGCTCTCTGTCTCTTTTATTTTCAGTGTGTCGCTCCATGTGCTCTCTCTCCCCCCGTGTCTTTCCATCAGCGCAGAGTTGACTATTGTTCTTATCTGATGGGTCTGTTGACTGCAGCACAGACCTGGTTAAACTGTGACCTGCAGTAACTCCCACCACAGCACAGACAAAAGAATATTTTCGGAAAAACTTTTATTCATCCTTTTTTTTCCTCCTTAAATAATTTTAAATGTAATTAACTGCAATGGACACTTATAATATTTGTTACTAATGTTTCATCTTAAAGAAGAAGTGCTTATACTCTTCACATCAGGGCGTGTGTAGAGGATTGATCCTCCACCACAAATATGTTAATGAACTCATTAATAACACTAAGAAGGTAAATTAATTCCTCGGATACTAAATTTTACAATTTTACAATCAAGAGGTGAAAATCTCCGTCACTGTGGAAACCAGTGTCTGTTGCTGTGATATTCTGCGTCCCTGTTGAGGTTCCTGTCACTTCCTGCCTCCACCAGCCTTTGTTGGTCTTCTTTTGAAGCCACTCGTGATGAGTACATGGTGTTTCCAAATAAAAACCGAGCTGGTTATGGTGTTTTGGTATCAGACCAGCTCCCTCTGCTGTTCGTTTCAGATAGTGTCTGGCTCCACCGGTCCACCGCTCCTCTGGCATTTGAAGCACAGATTCTTATTTTTCCTTCTCTGATTAACTGTCACATTCCTGAAACATGTGTCTGGCGCATCTTTTTTTTTTTTTTTTTGCGAAGGTAAATCTTCGGCTAAACACATTTTTTCCAGTATTCTCATCTGCAGTTTCCCCACTGTGTTTTGTTACACATGATCTTTTGGCATTTCATTGTGTTTGCATGATTCTTTTCTAATTCACTTGAGTTTGAGACCAAAATTAGATGGAAAACATAGCGATCACTGTGTTGTGCTATTATAGGATTGAGGTTCAATTATTGTCATGTGGTGAAAGCATTCAGGTTGGACTGAATGACCTTTGTGTTGAGGGATCTGTTACCCAACGATGAGCGCACACACAAACACACACAGACACACACACACAGACACACAGAGGTTTGTTATGGCAAAGTTTAAATGCAGGTTCTGGATCGTGACTCATGCGTGGGAGCAGGAAAGTGGTACCTTTCTCTTTTTTCCCTCCAGATGCTTTCTGTATGTGGAAGACAGAGAGGAAGCACGTGAGCCTGAGCTGGTTCTATCACAGCTCTGCACACACAGCTACAGCGGTGACTAATGTGTGGAGCTATGAGCCTCAGGTGTATCTCTCTGTTCTTAGTTCAGTGTGTGTTTGCATGGTTATTCAGCAGTCCTCCTCATCTTCATCAGAAAGTGCGTCGCCAGCGTTTTGAGCTGTAATGAACCGGTTCAGAATAAAGAATCCAAGTTGAGAGTTGGCTTGACCTTTGCTTCGCTGCTTTCCATTATTCAACAGGCCTGAGGACGGCTGACCACTGGTTATACTGAGCGGGATAAAATGGGAATTACAAACTAAGCCCGGACTTTACTGCATTGACCCCGCAGGTCCTGTATTGATTCATTCCTCTCCTCTCTGTGCACAAAGACGCTGATGTCTTCATGTCAAAGAATGTGACTCAGGAGGATTCTGTGTTTCGCTGCTGTCCAGATTTGGCAGCACTGCAGTTATTTGCATGTGATCCTGCCTCCCAGCTCTCCCACCTTGCGCAGAAATCCCCGGTCACTCAGCTTCTCTGTGAACACATTCATCCATTCATTCATTCATTCTGAATGTCCCTTTGAATGGCAGCTTTTACGAGTAAACTTGTGTTGCAGTTTTTCTGTGTCCCGTCACCTTTAGATCCTATCAGCTGTTCTACTACGGCCCCCACCCTCAGCCCTGCATTTCTGCCTCTAGATGGTGGTGAACACTGTTTGATGATGGAGAGGCGATGGTGTTAAATCATCTGAAACAAAAACATGTCGTGTTCAAAACGTAGCTGAAAACAACAAGAAACTAAAGTCTGAAAAGTCTTTAATAATGTTTTTATCTTTCAGACAGGTCAGGGTTAATACAGTGAATATTTTTATTATATATTCACATTCAGACATAATTTCCTTTTTATTCTTTTTGTTTTATCTATTTATTTCATCATTGTACAGCCTTAATCAGCTGTGCTCAAGTGGAAAATAGTTGTTTTTTTTCTAGCTTTATTTAGCTTTTTAAATTGATCAAATTTACTAAGAATTTGTCTTTAAATTCAATTTAGCGTTCTGAAACACATTATGAGGAGCAGCGACTTCCAGGTTTATTTTCAAAGAGTTATTGAAAGCTTCAGGGCATATTGTGTTTTGTGTTTATGTGCATCTGTGACATGCAGCGTGTTATTCACAGGGTGTTCAGAGGAATGTGGATGTTAAGGGATGCATGAGGGTATGGCAGCACACCGGGGATTTGTCCTCTCTCCTTCAGCCTTAAGCAGCAGCTAATTAAGACACAGTGTGATGAGATAGGAGGCTGGCTGGGAACAGTAATTGGCCTAGAACCAGACATAATGTATTGAATGTGTCCCAGCAAAAGAACAAACGATGATGAAGCTGTTAGCGGGTTGTAGCCGGTTTTGGCGTCGTGTTTAACATCACGTTTTGGATTTATTTTGGCCCGATGACCTGTTTGCTGCGCAGGTTCGGTTTTATTTTCTTTGTGGACTTTCAGCCAGCTTAGCGAGGAGAACAATGGAGCTGTCGTGCCGGCTTAGCCGTGGAAGAGAATCAGATCCAACCATTATCATCCGCCCGCTCATCCCACCTCTCGCCCCCGCCACATTTTAGCCCACATACGAAATTATGCTCTTCCATTTGAGTATGTTGATTAGTGCAGATGATATTAGCGTTTCATCCCTTCCTCCTGTGTGCCTAAAATGCCAGGCAGTCCCCCTAATGGCCTTTTATATAGGCCACATAAATCTCCGTCTGTCCCCACCGGAGGGCGTAGCCTTTTATTGGCCCCAATCCATCCCCAGTGAGCGGGAGCTGCGATTGGTTAATGAGCTCCAGGAGACACGAGGCAAGTCAGTAAAGCGTTCTCAGGTTGATACCCACAGTGACCCCCTCGCCTCTGGCCCTTCAGCGGGCCGTGTGCTCGGTGGCTTTAATCTCAGTGGGGTGACAACGAGACATTAATCATGTAATTAGGCTGAGAGTAAAGAGACGAGGGCGCCTGGTGTTCAGCACATGCTTTAACAGTAGTCTGCGCTCAGAGACGGTGACTCCGACAGTTACCACATGAACAGAGAAGAACTGTGTGGAATAATCGAGGACAGTCAGTTTATGACTTGTTTTGCTGGTTTATTTCAAACTCCAGCTCATCCACCCCCCACCCCCCACCCCCCCAAAAAAAGCAAAAAAAAAAAAAGAAATAAAAATAAAAAACTTGGTGAAAGTTACATCAGCGCTGGAGCAGGACTCCTCTGATCATGGCACTGGCACCTGCTTCAAAACTCACTGATCATACTTTCTCTTTAGCAGCGACAGTGATGTTGTGAACTCCACTGAGTAAACACACACGAGATGATCTAATGATGTACAAGCGGTACATGCTGTTAGAGGAAAAGATCACAAATGACCTGAATAGTGAGGTAATGAGTCTCCACAAGGGCTGACGGGTGAAACCCCTCACCGCAGATCTGTCCAACACAAACATGAGGGTTCATCACATGACAAGCATGTGACTCAGATCCCAGTGTCTTGACAGCATATGTGAGTTTCTGCTGCTTAAATCAGAAATTTGATGGAAATGGAACAAAGCGGCGTTTGCATCTGTGTGGGTTTTAGATTATGGTTGAAGGCCTTTTAATGGGAGCTGAGTGGTAACATCCAGAGAAGCAGCGAACTGTTGTTTTTTTTATTTTGCAGAAAAACCTTAATCATCTGTTTTTACATCGACGTGTCTTTACTGAGTAAATTCACACTGAACATCGTCCAAAACAGGAACAACATGGGAGGAAATCATGTGAGAATGGAACATTTTGAGGGAAGAAAAACCATGAAAGTACTTTTGAATGAAGGAAGTGCATGTGATTAACTCAAATTCAGAGCATTAAAGGGCTATTTCCATCTTTTTCTTCTTCTTCTTACATGTAGGATAACTCACAATTCTTTCTGCATCAGCGCTCTTGCTCACCCAGGCTGCAGGCAGGGTTGTGTTGCATAAGTGTAGTACGGATCTGTGTGTCGCTGTTTACAGGCCCGAGAAAAGAATCACAGAGCGCCTGCAGAGACGAAACACTACTCTGCAAATCACAGCCCTCTGCGGCCTGAAAACTCCCTCCGATTGGCTCGAGCGGGGAAGTTAGGAGACGAGGCAACATGGCAACTGAGTCAAAGAGCTCACATGGTCGTGGTGACATCAGCAGCTGTCGAGTAAAGACGCTCTCACTGGTGCACGTTTAAACATTATGATTATGTGGTTCATGAGACTAAAAATAGTTGTGCGCTTCTATTGTATGGCGAGAAATAAACTGCAGGGTGATGTGTTAGCAAGGAATGAAAAAAAGGCTCAATCACTGCTCAAACAGTTCCTGTAATCCTTCCAAAACCAAGGAGCCATGCAGTTTGAGCTACGTTCTAATTAAAGCTCTAATAAAAAGCTTCCTGCAGCTGAATGAATATTTAATCATCCAGAGAGCAGCAATGGAAAAGCTGCAATGAAACACAAAGGACAAATTAAACAGAAATTCATTAATTTAGCATATCAGAAGAAGCAGTGTTTTGAATATTGTCGCCAGCATGCATCAACTCTCAGGCACAGCAAAAAAGGCCTAATTAAATGTATAGGGATTTTATTATTAAAGGCTTTACACATCATTTCAGTGTCTGTTTGGCACAATGTCTACTGCTGTTTAAAACACCCTCACCTCCTTGTCTTAGATCTACATAAACCAGCACTAGGTTTCAAAGGGAATTATATTCATATGATACAGAATAAACAAGTATCCAAACTCCATATTTAATTGAAACAACATACTGTATGATATAAAATTCTTTTATTTGAAACATATATTTTACCAAACCACCTCAGTCATATGAGCAGTAACTTGTAAAACACTGGGGGATGATGGTTTATTTACTGCATCAGACCTTATTCATGGTTTGTATCGTGGTCACTTTGGTAAAACCTGCTCCTTCAACCTGCAGGTGTGACTCTGCTGCAGAAGCACGTCTCCTGTGCAGGAAATGTAAAGAGCTGCGGACCCCTCACTGTCCTGCTGGGTCAGTCTGTTGATGCTGTCAGTCTCGTAACGGCTGCAGCAGCTTGACTCACGTCACCTGCTGGTGAAGGAGGGCAGGATTATATTGTGGGGGGGGGGACAGCTGACAGCCAGTTCCCGTAGTGTAGTGGTTATCACGTTCGCCTAACACGCGAAAGGTCCTCGGTTCGAGACCGGGCGGGAACAGCATTTTTTTTAATATCATAAGTTCATGGAGCAGAAGATGAAGTCACAGTAACACTGTTGGTTGTGCACGAGGAACGTCAGCCTTTGTTGTATGTAGTAATTTAATGGCTAATAAAAAAATGTTAAACTGGCCACTGATGGCCCCAACAGTGTTTGTTGGTAAAGTATTAACCCTTTAATGTCCCCAAACTCCTCAAGCACCAAACATACAAAAGTCATCCATTGGGGCCTACAAGTGGCAGCCACCGGCTTCCTGTTGCACGTTAAATGTTCAAACAAGGAAGAAACGACGACACGAGTGTGTGAGAGCATACAGGCGTCAGGTTAGTGCAACATACACAGGGTTTAGAGGAAGTAGATAGGCAGCACAGTTACCAGCTGAGCCCCAAAACCTGGTGCACAGACACACACGCACAGACACACACACGCACAGACACACACAGAACATTGAGTTCCCATTGAAACACATACATATTTATTGTATTCTATATAAGGAAAAGGCCGCCACTGGAATCCGTACAAATCAGTGTCCGCAACGCTCCTACGTGTGAAGTATTTCTGTGCTTTGCTTTGTTTTCCGGGTCGTATAAAGAGAGCTTTGACACCGCAGTGATGCGATCCTAATCTGAACCATATTAGCCTGAGGATGAAAAAAAAAAAAAAAAACACAAGACAGTTTCTGACTTTTATCTTTTCTTAGACATGTGCATGAACGCGCGCACATACCGTAGATGCTCATGTGTTCAAAATCCCTATGAATGGAAATCTGTCACTGGATCTCTGGAGATGAAAGGGGACTGTGGGTCGTTATTAGGTCTGAAAAAAGGTCTAAATATACTGTAAATCAGCTGTAAGTAATTCTTTGAAATACGTTATTTGCAGTGTATCTTCTTTGCTTTGAATGCACCATTAATCCCTCGGTGTCCACATGTCCACCTTCAGACTGTGACCATGTCCACCGCTGTCAGATGAAGATGAATATCACCAGCTTTATTTCTTTATTTTGCATTCTGGGCTGTATTAAAAATTACTACCTTTCTCTCCCCAGTGGTTCAGTTACCTGCTGCCCTCTCCCTGCTGCGTCCCTGCCTGAGACGTCACTCAGGATAAAACCTTAATCCTCCTTCAGCTTTGTTCAAACCAGCCGGCTCGACACATCCCCCCCAATAAGTCACAGTTCATCTCCAAGAAAGCCGTGTCTTGTCATGCAGCCCTTCCCCTGACCTTTCGTCCTGTTTTCTGAGCAGAATACTTTGTATGAAATAATTCGGCCTGAGTTTGCTTCGTGCAGGCCTCTTTAGCCAAGCATTTTGCAGTCATCCCTTTAAACCAACTCATTTCCCAGGAAGGGGGGGGGGGGGGGGGGGGGGGCAAGTTCCCCTCTAAGTATTTTTGTAATAAAAAAGGGCCCGGTTGAGGTTGAGGTTGGAGTTTCGAGACGGGTCAGGGAGTGTAAACCCTGCCTGTAAAGAATCCCTTTTTGTTTTTACAACCCTATTTGAGTACATTCATTTTTAATCAGGTTTTTTAGAAATTAACAGAGGGCAATAGAGAGGAACTAGGCGGGGGGAACGTTTTTGTTTTTTCAGCGAGTCTGCTACGAGAGGCGCCGTCAGCGAGTCCTGGATTTTTGCCCACATCTCTTCTTGGCAGTAGCTGTGTAAAGACCCAATTGCGGTGATTACCTGTCCCTCATCTCAAACCCAAGCCCTGCTGGGAAAACGAGCTTTAACGATAATAGGAATGCGTGAAACCGATGCCAAATGGCCTTTTTACGAGGTAATGAAATACACTCACTGAGAACTTTTAATGGTTGCAGCCTAATGCTGACAATAAGAGAAGTGTGCTGCCCTTGTGCTCATCCAACAATCATTATTTCCCTCTGAGGTGAGCACATGGACACGTGTGCTTGTAATGACATAACTGTGTAGTGCAGATGCTCAAACTGCCTGTAAAAAAGGCATTAGCTGCTGTGGCCTCCCACAGCAGGCGCACACTCCAGGAGAGTTGAAGAAACAAGAAGCTGCCATCCTTCGTGTCTCAGAGGGCATCATGGGACATCCAGACTCTGAGTGTGTGTGGAGAAGTAGACCAAGTGTCGGAGCCAATTTGGAGCCCTTGTTGGACCTTCAGGAGACCGCAGGGGGCATGTGTGGGAAACATAAGTGGCATCACTCTTTCCCTAAGTGAACTGAGTGACTGTGGTTGTGAGCAGCAGCAGCAGCAGCGGGGGCACAGGCGCTGCGACAGCTCGACTCTGATCTGGGTTAGATACATGGAGCAGCTTAAAGGTGAACTCTGGACTTGGATATTAATCACAAGTGTCTTCAGTCACCTTTAAACTTAAAGTCCGTTGCAGCCTTGCCTTTCGTGTCGGCCGCCCTGTGGTATTGCATGCCTTGAGGTTACGTTTGCAAAGTGGGAGGGGTCAGCTGTCAGCTAGTTCCCGTAGTGTAGTGGTTATCACGTTCGCCTAACACGCGAAAGGTCCTCGGTTCGAAACCGGGCGGGAACAGCGTGTTTTAACCTCCACCAAAGAGAGGAGGGGGTTTCTGTGATAAGCAGCAGCTGTTGAAGTGACTGTTCAGTCATTTCATGATTTACCTGCAGTCTTCCTTTAACACAGCAGTCCTGCATTTGCTCTTTGCTATCATCTCTCACACACCTCTGCTGCTCCCTCTCGTTTGGCTTTTCCCATTACTAGTTTCCCATTACTACTATTTTTTTCTACATGATATGAATATCAACCAGCTTTTCTGGGAATCTGCACTGGGAGGGTAAAAACTGGCTTCCTTCCTGTGGTAAAAAATATTCCCCATGATTCATGTGGGGAAAAGAGTGTGGTGAACGTACAGGTAGTGACTCTCCTCACTTGTTTCCCATAATGCTATCATGCGGAAATGTGACTCTTCCGTGGTGAACAAACACTGTCTGAAGATTTGGTTAAGCAGAATCCTCTGGGGGAAATCTCTGTATGAATTTAGTCATGTGTCCTTATCTGATAAAAGAATCTCATCATCCAATATGTTTGTGTCTCTGTTGTGTCTTTCAGCTGGATCCTCAGACGGTGCAGTCCAAGAACTGGCACATGGACGTCATAGAGATGAACGGGGTGAGACTCCAACAATTTTAACTCTGTCAGAGATTAGATTAGTTTAGATTAGATAATGACACACACACTATAAATACTGTAATGAGATGTGTTATATTTGGCAAAGTTTGGAGTCAGTATCATAACAGCACTGTATCCTCTCACAGCGCTGCAGGAAGTCAAAGTGAGACTGAGGTTACGTGTTTAGTCCTGGAGACTGCAGGAATTTGTGCACACGCACGTTTTTGAAAAGAGAAAAATCATTTATAATATAAATTTGAATTTCCAGAAAACAAAATCAGTTTGGCTGTAATGTTAACAATAAAATCCAAATGTTAAATGATTAGTTTGAAGGTGTTGGGTGTTGTAATTGTATCAGTGGCTCAGTTTTAAAGCTTCACTGTCAAAACCTCCAAATTACGACAGAAAGAGACCAAAAAAAAATCTGTTCTGGCTTCTGAGAGAAATGCAGTTTACTGAAGCTGTTGTTCATCACCAGATCAAAGTGGAGTTCTCCATGAAGTTCACGAGTCGGGACCTCAGCTTGAAGAGAACGCCGTCCAAAAAACAGAGTGGGGTGTTTGGAGTCAAAATCAACGTGGTGACAAAGTGAGTGTCTTCCTGTTATTGAGATCAGAATGGACAAGCTAACAGAGCTAACAGATGCTAACAGACGAGCGAGAGAGATGAGATCTGTTTGTCAGGTCAACAGTTCATTTCTCCCACATCATCAGAGGAGTAACGTGTAAACTGCTGTTTGTGTCCGCAGGCGTGAACGCTCCAAGGTGCCTTACATAGTCCGTCAGTGCATTGAGGAAGTGGAGAAGAGGGGGATTGACGAAGTAGGAATCTACAGGATCTCAGGGGTGGCCACTGATATCCAGGCCCTCAAAGCAGCATTCGACACCAGTAAGACTCCGCCCACTGGTTTCTGTGGGACACTGTGTTGCTTCTGTCATCTTGACCGGAGATCAATCTACTATTTAATATATTTTTTTCCCTGCTATGCAGTAAGGTTAGGAATCAATATATAATATATCGCAATGGAATCTGCAGTTCATCACAGTATATCTGTAACTGAAGAAGGAAAGGTCAGATTATGTGCTTTTTTATTACCAGTTAATTCATTTCACAGAATAGAAACAATATAAAAGGTTTGATCCTTTCTAACAATCACAACAGCTGAAAGCAATGATGCATATTTACCAGAAAGAGCTCCTGAGTCACATGTTCGTAGTGAAGGAAAACCCCATCACTGACTCAAGTCATAGCAACACATGTGTGCAAAATAAAGTCAACAGAAAACAATATGAAACAGCGATTCACTAACAGAGGAAGAAAACTCAAATGAAATGAAATTATTTTGATGGTAAAACAAAGATGGCCGTTATAAACCTTCGTGTAAACAAACATGGATGTGTTGTACTTCAGTACTCACAGGTGTATTGTGTAAACTGAGACAGGATCCATTTTGTGGGAAACTTAAGGCTCATTTTAGTATTTAACAAACAATCAACTTACATACATTTGTACAAAAACAGTAACTGGTGAGTGGTGAGTACACTCCTCTGAGCAGCGATTACGTCCCACAGTGCAGTACCACTACAGTGAATAAACCCAGAAAGATAGATCAGTGACACATCCCATCATTTATCCTGTCAGTCATCGAGCATTTACCTCGTTGGTCCCGAGTAATTTCCCAGAAATGTAGTACTTATTCACTCTGACACTGTGTAGAATAGATTTGTGGGAACCGGCTGTCAGGGAATCCAGGACAGATGAGGAGCAGCAGCTGTCAAGTGTTCAAGTTTTATGTTGCATAAGAGTCTCAGTGTCGGTGACGGCTGTTTTTACGTCACCCAGATCCGACTGAGCCGAGCCCGGTTTCACCTTTCGTTTCTGTGTGTAATATTAAGCATCTGTCTCCGTCTGGATGTGGGGTTGTTGAGAGGTTACATCGTTCCTGGAGACAGAGAGCAGCTGTGTTATCGTGCTTCTGTAATAATGCAGTGTGTTCAGTTTCTAATTGGTCTTTGTTTGTGTCTGACCTGTAGATACCAAAGATATCCTGGTGATGCTGAGCGACATGGACATTAACGCCATCGCTGGGACGCTGAAGCTGTACTTCAGGGAGCTGCCGGAGCCTCTGCTCACCGACCGCCTCTACCCCGCCTTCATGGAGGGCATAGGTGTGACCTTTAGAGTTATCGTTGCTCAGCTGAAAGAGATAAGGGCCAAAGTTAAAAAGCTGCCTCACCATAATTGGATCTGACATCTCCTTCCTCTCTCTCGCAGCGCTCTCAGACCCAGCAGCCAAGGAGAACTGCATGATGCACCTCCTACGCTCCCTGCCGGACCCCAACCTCATGACCTTCCTTACTCTGCTGGAGCACCTCAAACGGTACACACACACTCAAACACCCCCCCCCCATACACGTAGACACCCACTGATCACAGTTTTGCCACCCGTCAGTCAAAAAGTAACAAATCTGTTGGTTTAAGGAGGAAAAATTCATTTGTGGTCAAAAGATTCAAACCTACCTTTAACCTTAAGGCAAAAATCCACTGCATACCTTCCTGTATTGACCCCGCCCTCCCTATGTCCCTTCCTGTATTGACCCCACCCTCCCTGTGTACCTTCCTGTATTGACCCCGCCCTCCCTACGTCCCTTCCTATATTGACCCCGCCCTCCCTGCATACCTTCCTGTATTGACCCCGCCCTCCCTGCACCATTTCCTGTATTGACCCCGCCCTACCTGCGTCCCTTCCTGTATTGACCCCGCCCTCCCTGCATCCTTTCCTGTATTGACTCCGCCCTACCTGCGTCCCTTCCTGTATTGACCCCGCCCTCCCTGACTGACGGCCTGTGGGTGTTTGTTCCTGCAGGGTGGCTGAGAAGGAGCCGATCAACAAGATGTCCCTCCATAACCTGGCCACCGTGTTTGGCCCCACCCTGCTCAGGCCCTCAGAGTCAGAGCACGCAAAGGGACAGCACATCACCTCCGCCTCGGACATCTGGTCACATGACGTCATGGCACAGGTACCTACACGCAGCCGCATTTGAAGTTTTATTGTCTTTATTTTGACATTTTTGGGTGTTGAACCTGAATCTACAGGTTTAAAAACGAAACTGTGTGTGTGTGGTTTCTCTCTGGTGTCCTCCATCTCTTTGGTTTTTTACTAAACAGTCTTCTTGATAGTTTGAAACTGAGTAGGCATCCCTCTGTGAGTGTAATAAATGTTAGGCTGGTGCGTACATGCGTTTTGCCTCGGTCGCTGCACATGTTTTCCAGATGAATTTTACTCCCACGTCGCCAAGTGACCCATGTCACTGCAGTCTATTCTCCCAGCTGTATTTAGGCTGCAGGCCATCAATTCATCTCTACTGAGAGATGAGTTTCCTGTGCACAAATGTCTTTTCTTGGTAGAATAAACAACATCCAGAGTAAATCATCATAAATGGGGCAGCATGCACATGCTGGAGCCCCAGTCCGTCCATTACAGTGAGGCTGACTGTTTGTATTCTGGCTTATTTAAATTCTAAATGTTTATTGGACAAGTTTACAAAATGTCAAACAGCAAAGAAAGATGCTTCCGCCAGCATATCCTGCACATCATCTCAGAGTGATGCATTTGCTCTCATTCTAATAAAAACCCTGCTTGAAGTTAAAGATGGGGTCCGCTGACTCACAAAGCAAAGTACCTTTTAGAGGTAGTGAAATGCATAACGTAAATTCAATTATGCACCTGAAAGTGTTTGTGCCGGTTAGCTGTGAGCATCAAACAAACGGTAAATCAAATTAAACTTTCCAAACATAAACCAATCTGATGAAACTGATCAAAGGGGAGATTAAGGGAAATTTGTGGAGCGTAGCAACGGGGCACATTAGACTCATTCACCGGTTTTCATAAAAACAACATTTTAAAATGTTCAAATCTGCCCAGATTTTACTGCCCTACCTGGCTGTTTAAACTGTATTTTACCAGATTAGTCTCACTGAGCTGAGGAGCAAGTATTCTTCATGGGAGCTGTGGATTTAAACCTGAACTGGAGGAGCGATCGACAAAATACGTGTCTGTCTGAACAGAGAGCAAAGTAAAAGTTAAACGCTGAATTATACAGAACTCTCAACATCAAAGCAGCTCATGAACCAAAACAACTTAAATATTAACTAAAGGAAATTAGTCTGCCACAAAATCCAGAATTATTTAAAATTCACTGAAAGAGAAAAACTTTTTTAGTTTTCAAATCATTCTTTTGTGATTTTTTTTATGAGAGAAAACAGCTTGGGAAGATATTTCTCTCTCATGTGCTTAGATTTGAGGAGAATAAAGGAAAGAGGATGTAGACCCACGTGACCTTAGAGATAAAACTATGTAGTTATAAGAGGTTATTACACATTTATGGACCCATTATCCACATGTTAAGCAGCTGCAGTGGCTGCGATTCACAGCTCTTGAAGTAAAACCCTCAGATCTCCATTTATGCAATTTCTATCAAGAATCTTATTCTTCCTTGAAGTAATAAGTCAGTCAGATTTGTTTTTAGATGTTGTGTGACTTGCACTTTCAGGATATAATACGTACATAATAACACACATTATAACAGACCAGTGCAGATACACGTTCATCAATCTGCTTATAAAAAGATTCTCTTGCCTGACAATCTTCACATTTTAAGTTTTCTTCAGCATCACAGTGACAGCTGTGTGTACACTCATTGGTATTGGGGAGGGTCCGGCTCTGTATTAGATTGAGAAGTAGACGGCGACAGTCAGAATGAGTCGATGCATTCTTAATGTATTTGTAATGAGACGACCTTCTCTCCTCTCAGGTACAGGTGCTGCTCTACTACCTGCAGCATCCTCCCATCTCCTTTGCCGAACTGAAGCGCAACACGCTCTACTTTTCCACTGACGTCTAACCCCCACCCACCTCCCTCAGGGCGGCACCTGGAGACGAGAGAGTGGGAGACTCCAGACAAACCTTGGTCCCTGCCACTCGGTCCTCCTGCCTCACCTCTCCTCCCAGCAGGCAGCTCATCTCATCTGTACAGCCCCCCGCCGATCCATCCACCCACCCCCACCCCCACCCCCACACCTCTCCTCTCCACACACCCAAACCAACCACTTCTACCCCCCCCCCCCTCCCCTTACCCTGAAAAGAGATGGAGCCAAACATGAAGGGAGGTGGTGAAGGAGATTTCCTGGTCGTCTAAGTAGTCATGCATCATGTCCTGTTTGTAATGTGAGGAGAGCAGAGCCGCTCTCCGCCTCCAACCAACAAGACGACAAGGCATTCTGGGAGCACAGTGGGAAAGGTTGAGGGGTCCGCAGGCCACAGTCCGGCGCGGTGGCACGGGATCATGCCCAACGCGTGTGTGGTGGTGTCATCTCGTGAGCCCTTTCCAGACACTGGTTTAATGATCTCAGAAAAACCTCCAGCTTTTTTTTTCCTGATCAGAGGCATTCCAGAAAAATGGCATTTACATGTTTTATAATTCTGTTCAACGGCTGTTTTTGTTTCCGTCTTCTGTCTTTCTGGCTTTGTGCATGTGGTGGAGGAGGCTGGGGTGTGTGAGTGACGATGTGGATGTACTTGAGTGAGCGTGTGACTGTATGTGCGTGTTTAAGGGACTATGAGAACTTGTGAGGTTTAGAAGTGGCTGGGAAGCCGTCGTGATAGATGGCTGGCGAAGCGTCTCTCTGTACTGACAAACGAGAGAGATCTGCCCTCCCCGGTGAGTCTCGGTCAAATTAGCCCTATTTATTTTAAATATATATAATATGTGTGCCTGTACAGTTCTGTGCAACTAGAGAAATGCTCCAAGGAGTCTGTTTTTTGAAGTTTATTCAGGTAGTGATGTTATTTTTAGTCTGATTTTCTCATTCACCATGTCCATGGTTGGTAAGCTGTAACTGAAAAGATCACCAGAAAATCTGCCAATTAATTTCAGATCACTTCGTAGAGGAGACAGGCCACTCTGTGACATGAGGGTTGTTGAGATAAAAAAAAAAAAAAAACACAATGAATGGAACATTTAGCTTTTTTTCTTGTTGTTGCATTGCAAGCCTGTTCCAAGTGTCTTACTGCACCGGTATAATCTATAGGATGATTTGTGTAGTTGCCCTCATTGCATGTTCAGCTTGTCAATCAAACCAGGCCGGGTAACACAAAGGTAGGTTGTCTCTGCGAGGCCCTGGCTACGGCTGGCAAACGCCCATCTCTGCTCTGTACAAAGCCAACAACCTTTCTGCTATCAAGCCTGCGACATATCTTAAAATACTGTAAGCACTGCTAGATGAGTACTATTTGATATTTTTAATATAAGATTAAAATAAAATAAAAAATGTTGTATTTTACTTCTTTGGAGAAGAATTTCAATATACTGTAATATTGAGGCTAAATGTTAATGTGAACTTTTTCCCCCTTTTTTTTAGTAAAATAAAAGTTACCAAAACACTCCGACTGTGTCTGTCTGCACTTCCTTATGGTTGTCTCCTTGGAAACAGTGGATCAATAACATGAAACTCACAGAAATGCTTCATCATCACATTTGATATCAGCATTTTATAAGATGTCTGAGCTGATTATTCTGAATGGTACATGTGACATTAATAACCAGCCCCCCCCCCCCCCCCCCCCCCGGGACTGTAGTGCGGTTTTCTGCACTTACAGCGGATCATTTTCAGTTTTGGAGAAGCGAACTTGTGACTGTCTTTAATTTATTTTTATTAATAACTTCAAGCGTTCACTAAATCTTCAGAAACTTCAGTATGTAGGATCGTTTTTTCAGTCATGAAAGAATAAAGTGCATATTTAAGGTTCCAGCTCTTTTCATATTGCACCCTGTGGTGCAAATAGCTGAAAGTTACTTCTAATGAAAGTGTAACTCATGACTATGAATTTGCTATGCTGGAGGGCAGTTAACTCTGATATGTTGAAGTACTCAGGACAGAAGCACAGACCTGCTGAAATCTGTATTTGTAGCTTCCACCAGCCACAGCAACACGTTTTAATCCTGGAAACATCACGTCACTGTTTCAACGAGGGCCACCCTTTGGATCGAAGGTATCTCCAGGCCGTGACTGAGGCTCTTGTAGGGAACCTGACAATCGGGTTTGAAGCATTTAGCCAGAAGTATTCATTTGTCAGATGAGTGTGAGATCTGCTTCATGGCTGGATAATGAGGTGGGTTGTTTCAAAAGGACTTCAGACTGAGATCATCACCTGCACAACATAAAAAACTTCATAACACAGTGGATTCCACATGAATTCACATTCACATTCACCACATCTATGTCATTCTTTGTTTCAGTACTTCTGCTTTATTTGATAGAGACGGTAGAGAGTGACAGGAAATGCTGGATACAGAGAGAGAGAGGGAGAGAGAGGATGAACTGGATTCGAACCCGGAGCCGCTGCAGTAAGGACTCTTGTTAGTGGTTGGTTGTATATGTTCTTAAAAAGTTCAGTAGTCATATTAGCTGAGCTGTGGGCTGGCGAGTTTGAAAGACACTGAAATGACCAATTAAACTGATTTCAAATACGTAAATTTGTCCTTGAACCTTTTGATAAAGTGTCTGACAGCAGCAGGTGGAGCTGCGAGACACTTCAGTGATGCCAATCACAGCAGGTCTAAATTATTTAGCTAAATTTGTTGACAACAATGAACTAATATGTATTAAAGTTATTATTGTCAACTTTACATTAAGTTATTAATTTTCCAACCAATATTTTTAGTGCGATTGAGGAAATCTTTTAAAATATGGTGACAAATTTGTAATTGTACATTTGAAATATACATTTTAAACCTAGATTTATTTTCTTTACCCAAACCTCTCATATCATGTGCATATGTCATTTTAACATTTAACATCCTCTCCTCCTGTTGGTGTTCCTGCTTGTATCCCTGACGCTGAACACCACATAGATGCAGTATTGTTGTTTAGTTGATTTTGAGTTGCACCTTTTCCACAACAGGTAAATATCTACATTTTAAAATGACTTTTTTCATCAAACAGCTAAATCTACACTTAGGAAGGTACACCTGAGCAATCCAACTCAACAGCTCTCTCACCTGTAACTTCCAGCTTTACAAAGACAAAATGTTCAGTTTTGACTGACACTGATGGAGACGTTTTCATTTTAAGAAATGTTTATTACTGAAGTTGCCATTTTTTTATTTAGAATTAGAGACTCAACTTCAGATTGGTCTGACTGTAATGTGGAAGTGGGAGGACCTCTAGTGGTAAGACATAGTGTTCACACATTTATTCTTTTTTTTTTTTTTTTTTTTACAGATGATTTTATAATCAGCACCAAACCTCCCCTGACACAGACCACATCAGTCAAACTCTTCACTGACAATATGACCAACAGGAAGCTTGTGTCACATACTTGATACTTTAAAACAGGCCAGTGCAATTTATCGATCAATCAATTCATTTTTTTCAGTGTTTCTGATATCAATATTTGTGTTGTTTGCTTAGTTTATACCAATTATAATAACTGTTATAATTAATATTCTGAGCTATTTATTTGTCAAACCTAGTCGTCCTGCCGAAAAGCAACATACTACTTTAAAATTTAAATGGCCAGTGACTTGGAACTACATGTGTGATTTTGTTTGGGTTGAACATATAATTCATGACAACATGATAAATGTGTGGACAGCAGCCTCTGCTGGTGGAGACACGACACTTTTACTCTGTAGACTTTGTGTGAAACGTGAATGACAAAAGAAAAATCATTTCTGACTAGAATAAAGACAAATTATATTCATTATACTTAGATTCAAACTAGAATCAATCAGGACTGCACGATTAATGAAAATATAACCGAATCTCCAAATCACAGGAGCTGCAAGAAAAAAACTTTAATAAAAGGTAAAATGTTCCAACTGAAATTGCAAAATCTGCCAAAATATAATGATTTGTTTTTGCGTATCGTGCAGCCCTGGAATCAATACTGTAATTAATAAGCGATAAACAATGTTGTGGTCATGGACACATGTAAACTTTATCAAGAAAAAGGTTCTGAATGTTCAAATTAACAAAAAAAACATCTTTAATATAAATAATCCTGACGTGGATTAGTTACTGACACATCATACCAATGTTCTACAACAAGAACAGTGTTAATCTGAGTCTGATGCGAGGTGGTCCTGACTCAGAGCGACAGTGATTCTCATCTCATCGTTACACAGAAGAGCACTCACTCTGCTGAGTTTCTTCAGTCTCCACATGAAGGCGGTTTGCTTTGCTCAAACTGTCCACAACACAAAAGTAATGAGACAAAGGAAGAAAATACAGACAGGTCTGTTTCAGTTCACGAACAGGAACCTGTCACTTCCTCCAAATACATCTGTTCTGCTTTTGCAGCAATCCTCCATGTGCAGGTAAATATTCACAAAGTCAGATTTCTCACAGCGTGAGTCTTCACGGCTCTTCCAGATGTGCATCGATTACGTTCTTGTCCACAGAGCCACTCTCTCGTGGCTCACCGCAAATAATATTCAATGGCAGCGGAGAATGCAGCAAAGCCTCCACACCCCAGGACCCCCGCCTTCAGACCAGCTGCACAACAGAAAAAGAATTCATCAGGAATAAAGTACTTTTAATTTGAAAAATCTGAGTAAATGTACCGGGTTACATACCACGAAATCCAATTGCTCCTCCAGTTACACAGCCGCTGTACACTGCGTTCTTCCAGTCAGATACGCCTCGGTGCTGCAAATGAAAAACACACACATAAAGACAGTTGTTGTGTATTTGTGTGTGAGGTATGTGGAGGCCAAATAAAAAAGAAGAGATGAAAAAAACAAGAACAGGAAACAGAGACGGTTTCCAATTAGAATTGGCCATGAGCATGCTGCCGTACAGTATACAGTTTTACAGCAGAGGGAGCTATCAGACCACAGAGGTTCCTGAAACATCTGTTATTCAATATGGGATATTGAATGTAATTACAATGAGAATATGGGGATTTGTATTTGTGTGCTTTATATAATTATATAATATAACTTCTGTCCAGATGCTATCAGAGGTCTGTTAAAGCAACAGAATGCATGAAGGCTGCACAGACCCTGTGCACCTGTACAACAAAATCAAAAAACTGCTCTCCACTCAGACTGGACACACAACAACTATTTAAACAATTAATGAAAGATGAGTGAGTAATTACAGACGCCGCTGCACAGGTGGTCCACATGAGTTTCATTTATCAGCCTTGTTTCAACTTGGAAATATTGTATGTGTAGATGTGTTTGCCACATGCGTTTGTCATGTTTTCCATATTGCTCCCACTGACAAATTAAATATTCCAGCTGTTTTGTTGTGTTTGTTGATTTTTGTTACACCAATACTCATGTAATTTGTCCACAAATGTCATGTAACTCCCATCACACCTAATGTGAGCCACTCTCATAGCAGGGCCTGTAACTGTAAGTTTGATACTTCAGGGTTTAAATCCCTGTCCACAAAGTGTTTACATTATTTTGTACATTTGCTGTTTTGCTACAGAGAACAAGGGAAAAAAGTTCTTTACTCATTTATGCCATGTTTATGGAACTGTGTGGTTGTATATATACCGCACATAAAGAAAGGAAGGGGTGTGACCTACTGATTCTATGATGCACTCTGTACAGGAGAACATGGCGCCCACGATGGCAAAGTTCTTGGCGTAGGACATCCCCCTCTGGCCCATGTCTTTGAGGACCTCTCGTGCTGTTGGAGTTCTCAGGGGGTCTTTGGGGTCGAAGCCAACATTGGTATCGATGCCAGCTGTGAAGACACCGAAGGCCCCTCCGAGAACGAAGCCTGCGGGAAAAACAGAAACACCTACATCAGTGTCTAAGCAACAAAGCAGGAAAAATATCTACAGCCTTGAGGAAGAACAGATGCATGCTGCTCTTGAGGTGACTGCTCATGTTTGTGTGAGGCAGCATTATGGCAGGGCTGCAAGGATCCATCAATCAGTTGATCTATAACATGTAAGAGAAAAATGTCCCATAACTGATTACACTCCCTGAAGATCAGTTTACTGTCACATAAGACAAACAGCACATGCGAGGCTGTATGGTGATACAGAATATTTGGCATTTTTACTTAAAAAATGACTTTGATCGATCATCATAATACATTTTTTATCAATCAACTAATTATTTCAGCTCTGCGTTATGGAAGGCTCACGCTCAAATCCCAGTGTCACCTTCAAACCCCCTCCATATGTAGCCTACAGCAGGAATGTGTGCAGTAAATCCTCATGTTTAATATCAGTGTGGTGTCTCACCTCCCACACAGGCCAGAACAGACTTGAAGGCGCAGCTCTCCATTCCCCTCTCGATCATCTTCTGCTCGTCGCTTTTCGCAGGCACCGGCAGCCCCCCCATAACGGCCGGGTTCAGGTCCTTTACGGGCCTCTTGTCCCCGATAAGGTGGTCCAGGATCATACTGTACTGGACCGTCGGGCTGTCCGGACTCGGCCCAGCCGAAGCTGGACCTTGTAAGTCGGAGGCAGCAACATTTGCAGCACCCGTGGAGGCGGCCATGTTTCTCAATGACAGTCGTCTAGGTAAATGTAGTCAACGCCAAGCTGTGGCAGATTCGTCACATTTCTAATCTCTGAGAGCGGAAACAATGAAAACACAAATAAAGAGTATATATTTATAGAACGACAGGAGTGAAGAGAAACAGGTAAAAACGCGTATTGTTCAAACCTTGTTTTAAATAGCTTTTATCCTCACATAATAAGGTTTTTTCAAATTCTGGTCAGCACATTCGACACAAGTCAACCTGCCAATGTGACTCGAGCAGCAGCCCTGCAGTGATCCTGCCCTCCTGCAGGTTATACAATGTTTTTCTTGAAACTTCATGGTCATTTTTGAGGCTTTAGTCTGTGTGTTGTTGAATTGTACTTCATTGTACTGAACGTCTTTTTTGTTTAAAATAAAAAAAAACATTTACCTCCTCTCTCACAGGCAACGATCAATAGGGCTCCACTAAATATTATGAATAATATTATGGTTTTAATATAATATTTAAAATCCTATTATACTTTTGTTGCAAATATTTAAGAGAAATGTTGATTTCCTCTTATTTAACTAAAGGGAAGAGCGAAATATGCAATGCCATACAACACCATCAAACACATCTGTCTCCAAAGCTGCATTCAAGTTCTCTGGGAAACTTACACCACGATAAAGTTTTTTAATCTTACTTTCCGTCGTCCCTTAAAGAAAAGACTACATTCCCAGAAATCCACTGGAGCACTGCGCCAAAGTCGCTTCGCGCGCTCCACCTACCGGCTCCAGCACTGGCCAGTGGTGACACTTTAATGACTCGCGTGCGTGTGGCGGCAGCGGCAGCGGCAGCAGCAGCATCCAGATCAAACAACAGCAGCACCGCAGCGACACTGAGCAGGTGAGCTGAAGCTAGAGGTTAATACTCCTTTATTTTGACAGTCTACAGCGTTTATTCAGATTTTCACCAATTCTCCGGGTCAAAACGTATAAACTTTGCTCTTGACGCTTCTGTGTTTGTCGGTGGAAATGAGAGAAGGTGTCAGAAAGGTGTCGCTCAGGTCAGCTGGTTTGGCAAATTGACGGCAAAGCCAAACAGACTTTGATGACAGCGTGCTTGTTAACGGCATCAGGTCACAGTGGACGACTCTGCGCCTTTAATGTAAGTCAGTCTGAAGCAGATGAGTCTTTCCTCAGACCACGACGTCTGTCACAAAATTAGCTGGAGGACATGTTTTCACGCTAATGGACTGTTTGGCTGTAGGACTGTAATGGTCGGTAACAGAAAGTGGAAATAACATCGACGTTCACAAGATCCTTTTCAGTTAACATGTGTTCAGATCTAACGCTGCACCAGGCACAGTCGTGGGTTCAGCAGGATCTGTGCTCGATCAATAACTCCCCATCTGCCTCCTATACATCCATTTTATTGGCTCAGTTCCTTGTCCTCCATGGTTAAAGGTAAACATGTGATAGTGGAGGGTGTGTGTTTGTGTCTTACCTGACAACTCTATTAATTGTCTCCAGTGTGTGACGTGAAGTTTTCTTTGCAGGTCAGTGAAAATACTGCAGCTCAAACTCAAATCAAAGCTGTGACCAGGATTTTAGAAACACTGAGGCCAGGAGTCTCCTCAGTACAGCCCCCACCACCCGTAAAAACCTTGAACTAGAAACCAAAAAGGAGGTTCCATACAGTATTTAAAGAATTATCTGGATTTTATGATGTTAAATATTTTGTTAAACTTTCTACAAATATTTCCTCCCAACACGAAGGTTTAAAATGCAGTTTCTAAACCCTCTGCACACTGCCAGTTATAAATGTCTGGCCTGCATTTATTCAGTATTTTGTTGGCCTAGAACCTGGACTAAACATTTAAACATATTGGAATAATCTTATACAATATCCACGATGTATACGTTTTTACCTGTAAACTGTAACCTCCCCCTAGGTTACCAAAACAAAGTCCCACAGTGATACAGCAGAGGATCTGACTGACCTCCGTGTCCTCAAGCTACAGCCCTGTGATCAACTCCTTTTTAGAAACACACATATTTCATTTTATCGTGACATCTTCATGTACGGTTGCTCACCACCGTTCAGCAGCTGCCTCTGGCTTGAGAGCCACATTTTCTTAACATGTTGTTGCTGCCAGCGGCCGCAAAATGTAAAACGTGGAACCTTTTCAGTGCGCTGCGTGTGTTTTTTTTCTGGGAACCACCTCAGTGCGCTGCAAGCGGTTTCTCTTCACATGATCAGCCAGCCATTTGTTCCTCATTAGGTCAGTGCCATGTGAAGCAGTCAAACAAGGCTTTATTGTGTTTAGTAAAGTTATCTGTGAAAGTTTGTTCTTTATGTCTTAAATGGGCCCTTAAATGCTTCATTATGGCAAACTAGCCTGACTAAGCTACTGTGTGTAATTGTATTCTTGCCACGTAACATTTACTTGTAAACTACATTACCTAAGTGTTTCAGAAACACTTGAATAATAAACCATTGCTATTTCGGTCATGGCTTGCTGTGCGGCGTAATTGGACGTCTCAATAATGACAAAAGGGAAAGTAAAGTTGTAAAACATCCTAATTGCAGTGCTTACGTTGTAGTCTTGTGTTTATGGAGCAGGCCGGCCCTTGCAGTGGTACATGCATGGGTCCTTTGGGAGAAACCAAACGGGCAACAAATGACAGCTTTCAGTTTCCTCTGTTCCTTTTGATTATGCCACAAGGAAATAGAGTTCAAATACGAGAAGTGCACCAGTCATTTATGATGCAGTCAATGTGCATGTTGTTTGTAGGTAATTACAGCTTTTGTTTTTTTTGTTTTTTTTCATGGTTAACCATTCAAGAAGGGGAAATATTTGGGAATCTGTCGTTTGGCCTCTTGGCTGTGTTTGGGACAGGCCATGCTAGGTAGCACCGAGGGAGGCTTGTGTTGTCTCGGTGTGATGATGATCGTCATTCAGGCTGTAGCACGGAGTCAAGTGGGTGATCCACTTCCACAGTTACTGCTGGGTGGGGGTGTTTATGATGTGTTTGCAAGCAGGATTATTACATGAAGACATCTGTCAGCAGCTAATAGGATTGCCAAATGAGCATCTGTCTGTTTGAGTTTATAATTGATCACATGGCCTCTGTGTTTGTCACTGATGGAGGCAAGCACAAACACTCCCACCTGGGCTAACACTGTGTATGTCCTCGTAGAACCTGGAGCACCAAATCTCTCTTGTCTTTCGTGTAGAGGCTCTCATCCTCTGTTCAACTCATTATCCGGGCAGTTCCTGTCACTGGCTTGCTATTTATAGTAAGGGGTTATGTGGGGAGCACCGTTGTTCAGTGGTGATCTCCTTGTCTGCTGTGCTCAGTGGGAAGAATTTAAATGCAAAGTCTCCTCTCGGTGTGTTCCACACTCTCAGGAATATGGCCGGGCTGTGATGGTGTCCCGGTTTCACTTTTGTTAACAACACACTTGGGGATGCTGAGTAGAAAATTAGCAGAGGCGCTGGAGTTCTTCATCCGCATGCTGTAACATGACATATGAAATGAGTCAGGGTGGGGGTGGGGTGATAATATTTGTAGTGACCTTGTCCAGCTCTGTAAGAAGGATGAAAGGCAGATGCTGCAGTGATGTATTGCTCCACTGTGCGTCACATGCTCGCTGCTCACTTCAGATGCTCAGAGGCTGAATTCACTTCCTACTTATGCTCTATGGAAGGAGATACCACCATAACAATCACCTGAAGACTCAATATAACTCTACTATACAATCATTCTCATGTCCTAATGTGTGGACACACCTCTCTCTAATGTATGGGGCCAAAAAAATAATATAATAAAAACGTCAGGACTCAGAAGTCAGGGATTTTATATTGAGACAGAGACTGAAAATGACTCTCACCATGTAGCATGAAACTTTGGCCTCAGTCATATAGGTGGGATGCCAATCTTTACCAGAGCACCAACCCACTCCCCACAATAATGAGCTGGAGGATCAAAGCGGTCACGAGCCGTACCGGGTTGAACCTCTCGGCCGTCCTCCTGAACCCGATGGTGGAGCTGATCCTGGAGGTGCTGAGGTCATGGAGTCCATTACTTGCTGCATAGTGTTAGCCTGTGATGACCTGTCAGTCAATGTGGAGTGACGGTTCTGTGTTTTTAATTCTGTTAGAGGGGCAACAACATTATACACATGTCGTAGATATTCGCAATGCAAATGGCTTCATTTATGATGAAATTTCATCTTGAGCAGTAAATCTTTGTTGATACAAAATGTGGTTTGAGGTGGAAATGACTGTATCTCTAAACAAATTCAAGACCAGATAGAGAATTTCCTGTTGGCTGTCAGAGCAGTTTGGGAAGCTGTGCAGGTCCACAAGTGCACAAAGTGCAAACACTGTGTGCAGCTTTATGAAGGGATTAACTGAGCAACAATTTCCCAGCATACATTATCAGGTAAAGCTATTAGGAATTAACAGTTTGAAGCAATGTGTTGCGTAAGATGCAAGTTGTCTTCTCGAAATGAGCTGTGATGTTTGAAAATACATATAAATGAGAGCCGAGATGTTGTGCATGGATTCAAAGTCAGTGGTAAACAGATTACATGTAAATGCGCCTTTAGCCTGATTGGTGGTAGATGTTTTACCAGGGAGGGGGTCTGACTGTACGGTTCATGAGTCCTGAGCTGCAGGTCTGTTCACTGGGTCTCAGCACAGCAGAGTGACACGGTGTTAAAACAGCCAAGGCACTTCATTCATATATGTAGCATGACTTGAGTTTTGTGGTCTGAGGTCTGTTTGAAGGAGCACTCTTGGTTGTCTCCATGTGACCATTTATTCAGTCTTTACAGCAGCTCTCACTCTTCACTCACACTAACATGGTCAGAAACACATTTCTCTGCCTGCTGTGGTCGGTCGGATCTCCTCCCCACTCTCACACACACACATTCGGGGAAAGCACTCAGTGTGATCTCAGAAGAAAGAGTTGTTATCTATTCTCAGGAGGCGAGGTCTGGTCTGCATACAGTTGGAGTGGCACGTCCTTTGCTGCAGTGGCGGAGGCTTTAATTGAGGAGATAAGGGGCGATGAACTGATTGGAGCAGGAATGAGAGCTGGTGTGGCGCTCAGTCAGATGAATAAATAGAAGCGCCTCTATTTGTGACCGAATGTGAAGCTGCTCAGTGCGCTGTGAGCAGGCTGGAGTTAATTCTGCATGATATTTTAACTCAGTGCCTCTGCTCTGCAAAGGCACGGATGGCTCCCTGCTTCCACATCTTTGCCAGGCTGCCGTCTCTATTTTACCCCCCCCCCCCCCCCCATGTGTCATATACCGAAAGGCCAGTGGAGAAAAATGGATTGCACTGGCAGAGCAATGCATTTCTGTCTGAGAGGTGTAAATGGTAGCTGTGAAGGAAGGCAGCTCCAAGCGTCTTTTTTCCCCGTGGCTCTGTTTTTAATTCAGCATCGTCCAGGAAACAGACTGCATACTTGACAAGCATCACAGTCTAACTCACTGGCTTCGAGGAATGCTGCTCTTTCTGTAAATGGGTCATCTGGGCCACTTCTGAAGTAAAAGTAGAGATATGGTCTTTACGTATGTACTGCTGTATGTAGCCCGAGAGCACGGACAGTGTCTTGGTACAAGTGTGATGTGCACGTCGGGGATAAAACAGATGATGTGATATTATTGGTTTATCCCATCCAGGTGAACAGGATGAGCAGGTTTACATCTGTGACATTCACGTGTGTGTGTGTGTGTGTGTGTGTGTGTGTGTGTGTGTGTGTGTGTGTGTGCGCGCGCGCGTGTGCCTGTGTGTGTGTGGGGAGTGTCGGTAAATTGTTTGCTTGATAGCTGAAAGATGTCTCACCCATTGAAATGTCTTTGGGTCTCCCTTGACCCAAGTTAAATTGAACACACCCACAGTGCACATCAAATAGCTCTCATGCCACAGGCCTGTGTGCTGTTGTGAAGTCAAAGGACACCAGGGAGGGAACGCTGCTTTCTGGGTTGGACAGTGATTGTACTCGGTGGCACTCGTACTATGATGTTCCATTGTGGAAAAACACTGAGCTCTGTTTAGTGGTTGTCTTTTTATTCCCTCACAGTTCTCATGGATGCTATGCTAGCGTTTCTATGGAATCCGCCCACTCACTGTACATGCAGCCAGGCGGGCAGACAGGAAAGCAGCTGAAGTTTTCTGCAACGTGGCCCTGACTGACTGTTTATTAGACAAGAACTTTGACACCATCAGAGCAGGAAGTTCGGCCTCAAGGGAGCTCGGCTCTGAGAAAGATGAAACGCAGGGTGAAGCGAATGAAATATGCATGAAGACTGTATCTGTCTCAGCTCCTACTACTGTATGCAGCAGCAGTAGCAGCACTGTTGCAGGTTTTTTGGGAGATAATGGACGTCTGTGACTGCTGTGAGGTGGCACAGTTCAATACATCGGTAATTCCTCGTTGGGACGAGGCCAAACACATCAGGATGTAGATGCTTATATCCAGATTTCTTTGAAGGAATTAACTTTATTAGTGTTCATTAAGTTAATAAATGCCACATGTAGCATTTATCATCAACAGCAGAACAGTTAACGGGCGCACTTGTCTTGAGAGAGGACTGCTAATGTGAAATATACACCATTTATTTTTGGTAATAAGTTGGTAATCTGGGAGTAAGAAGTCTTTAAAGTTCGACCAAAGTTGTGGGTGTTCTCAAAGTGTTGATATTTTTGAAAAATGGGGAATTGAACTTCCTCCTCTCCCACATGATGCGTCACTATTAATGAGCCAGGGGTCCAAAGCAAACGCATATTATTTTGACAGTTTGGGAACCCCCTGCTGTACGGGCCCGTAGCATGCTACCTATTGATCTGTGTCCAGATCAAAGGAAATGATCAACTCAGCACTTTCCTCAGCAGCTCTGCTTTCCTCTCATCTCCTCTTGTGCTAGAAGATGCTGATTTAAGCAGCAGTTCTCGTCTTCAGGCTGTTTCATATTCAGATGCTGAGAAGTAGTTTCTCTGTGTTTTGGTTGAAAATTATAATACCATACTCGAGGGGATGTTACGGTTCTTGTTTTACTCTTTCTAGCGATATTTCAAGTCATTGTCTCTGCGTTAGCATGGTAGTCAATAGCCTCAAACACAATACATAGAAGCATATACAGTACATACCACTTACAGAGCTGCTGAATCTTAGCTGCAGGTTCAGGTTCTCCATTCCCACAGTGCAGTTTGAACCGTTTAAAGTCTGCTAATATTTGTACAGCTGTAGGCATTCGAGTGTGTTTGGCGTCTCGGCTTTGCTCACAACTCTCACAAATTGCTACTGACGGCAGAAAATTTCACACGTTTGCAGCATTGTTTTTGGGTGAAACTAGGCAGCAACTTTCCTGATGCAGCGTCGGGGAAGGAGGTTTGTGTTTTTCTTGTGTACTGGTTTCAGATCCGTCCAGACTAAATGGGGAACCCAGAGGGAGAACAGAGACCGTCTCACAGCATGAGGCACAGACTAATCCCACGCTCTTCCTGTTTCACTTTACCCGAGATAATGAGTTTGCACACGGCGCTTCCTTAGATCCAGGTGCTGTACAGATGCTTCAGAGCTGCCAGCGTGGTGAAGCACAATTAATCCATTAATATATGCACGTAAGCTAACGTGTTTGCCTTTTACACAAGTTCCTACTGCAACATTATTCTCTGAAATAACAGACTTATATTAGAGTGAAATGGATCTACAGTATTATATGTTTATTTAGTAACAGCACTCAGTGGCATCAACATCACACCAACAGACACACAGTATAATCTCTGCTTTCATTTGTAAGAGGCTTATTTCCAGTGTTCTTGATACACTTTGATCAGTATCCAGCCAGCGTCTCATGGTACATGTCAGCATGGTTATATAAGATTTTAGTTTAAATTAGACTAAAATAAAAGCTAATTAAATTGTGTTTCTTGTAGCCATGTATCCTTGGCTTGTACCTTGGCCAGTTCATCTTTATTTTATATGTTGTATAATGTGAAAAACTAGGTTCCTCACTAAAGTTAAATAAACCATCCACTCCTTACTGCTGTAGTTCTGCATGCTCAGTGAAATCACAGCTTGATCCCTGAAAATGGAGGCAGGAGGCTTTGTTTCTGTGAATTGTAATGGATGTTCATACTTATTTAATCCATATTTAATTGCATGTTTATTTTTAGGGTTAGGTCATTGCCACATTAGCTGAATTTCTTTCTGCACATGAACGCAACTTGACACTGAATTTGTAATGCTGTATCTTTACAATTATTCTAAATTTGTCAGCAGTTGTCTCAACATTTGTATTTATAAAGAGAGTAGGCTCTGATTACAGACCATGGAAAAAGCAATATATTTAGCCTGACACTCGGGTGAATCATCATCACTGCACATGTTACATTTGCTTTCATATCCTGTGTTGTGTCTGTGTGGAGAGTCTGACTCAGTGCTTTTTCCTGTGGACAGAGGGAGGAAAAAGGAAGAGAGCAAGAAACAGGCGGCTCTCAGGAGCTGCAGCGCTCCTGGCCTGCTGCTGGTTTCATCTGACAAGCCTCTTGTGTCACACAATGACAGGAATCCCCCGAGAGCCACTTCAACTAGTGAGCCTCCACAGAGCCGCGTGACTTTATGTTCATTAGTTATTAATGATTGGTCTGTTTCATACTCCAGGGGTCTGTTGTTTCCTATTTCCCACTTCACCCTCTCTGTAAGTGTTCACTTTTGGCAGTATGGAAGCTTCTTAGAAATGTCCTCATGCATAAGTTTGCTATTTTTATGGCTTGGAGATGGTCAGTATACTGGTAATTACTGGTCTCTCATTGTGGTGTTTGTGAGTAAGAGAGCTGGACAGGAAGTGCAAAGATGGTTCTTCGCTCGTCCTCTGAGTATATGTTCTATATTTGGACATGTGTCCCAGTGTATCTGTGTTATCTTACCATTGGGGAAGTGATATACTGCTTGCTGCACTGGTGACTCCTGCAGGTTGTTCTGGGCACCTGTACGGAGCGGGACGCGTGCTACGTCCTCCTGGTGAAACTCCTGGTGACACCATGTGTATGAAAGGAAGTAAAACACTGTCTTCACCCTTCCCAAGACGTAATTCTTTCCCCCCTGGAGGGTAAATCATTTTTAGCAATGCTAGCAGTATGGCCTTCTCTTCTAGAGTCACAGCTCTGTTTTTTCTTGACAGATATCAGCTGATATCCAGAGGAGGAATCCTAATGAATTTGGAGATCACCTGACTCTTTATCTGGTGCCAAGAGCAGCACAGTGTTTTCTCAGTGACATATCATTCATATCCTGACGTTTCACCGAGCGACAGCCTCATACTGATCAATTCTGAGTGAAATGTCTCGACAACTATTTACATATTTGGATGGCTCACAGAACCAGCCCTTTATTATAATATGAATTCTTAACTTGTGTGGTTTACAGTAAAGACAAATTGGCTGTAAAGTTTTTGAAATATTGCCCCTGTGTGTTTATTCAGCCCTGCAGCTTTCATACCAGGTAGACTGGAACAGAAAACAAAGCCGCCTTTGTGTCCATGTCTTTCCATGGAAAAGACAAAATTAAACAAAAGTTAGATTGTTGACAAGAAGTGTGTGTCACGACAGATGATTTCAGTAGATCTCTCCTAAACCACAGTTACCACACAGGTACAATATATGTGAGTGCTGGCGGCGGCGAACAGTCACAGGGATGGTGCTGTGTTTGGTCTCCAGTGGCTCCGGCAGCAACATCACAGAATCAGTGTTGACAAAAACCCGCAGTGTCCATGAAATCACACTCAGAATCTGTATCTGCAGCAGGGTGTGAATCAGTGCGCAGTGTCTAAAAAAAGCTTTCTGAACTGTTCCTCAACCCTTTGCAGTGCTCTCTTTTTTAAAAAGCAGTTTTTGTGGTGGTGTAGGGGTGTGGTCAGACCAAGTTCCTCCGTCTACCACTTGCCACAAACTGGAGCCCGTTTCAACGCAGCCCAGAGCTCAGTATGCTCTCTACCCACATGCTCTATGGCCTTGGCATGCCACACGTTGTTGGACCCAAATTACAGCAGTATGGGAGCGCATACGCTGAAAACCCCTCCACAGATGATCCACCCACATATTAAGAAGTGTGTCTGAGACAAAGACGGGCTTTGTCAGCGTTGGTAGCTGCTGTTTGTGCCTAAACAGCCTACAGGTCATGTGGAAATAAAGAACTCATAACTATGTTAATATCAATTTTTATTTGTATTTGTCAGAATGTACTTAAGTCCTCAGATGCAGAGCACAGAAACAGTGCAAGGGCTTGCATCATACAGCTGTGTTTTTCAATTTAAGAATACAATGGAACGGTTGTGTCTCGTCTACAAACCGCACACGTGGTCACAGGTTAAATCGAATTGTAAACCACTGAAGGAACCTGCAATAATAAGGGTTTAGTCTGTGTGATCAGTCATAATAAAAACCGTTAGCCTCATCCAGACCGTGCATGGCCCAGCAGTCTCAATGCCACATGTTAGAGATCTAATCCTCCTCCTCCTCCTCCTCCTCCTGGTCCTTTCTCCCTTTCTTGCTGTCTTTTCTTCACAAGTGAGGAAAACTCTGGAAAAACTGCGAGAGGAGAAAAACATACCCATGGCTGAGACTGTGTCGCTCCCTTCCTCTTGGTATGAGAGAGAGTGAAAGAGGCACCGGCGCACACACACACACACACACACACACACACACACACACACACACACACACACACACACACACACTCAGCACAGCGGTTGGCAGCCTGCAGTACTTCCTCATCCTGACTGACTGTGTTGAGGCAGACAGCCGTTACTCCTGACCCTTCGTTTTTTGCCCTCACACTCTCTCCGTGGAGCTCAGTGAAGGGTGAATATTTTTGGTCACTTGTACTTCAGGCGGAGGGCAGGCTCTGGGACAGCATCCAGTACCGTACGACACGTGAGTGAACTGCACCACGGTTTTAGCTTTTCTTTTTTTTTGTGTGTGACACCATTCTGCCTTCTCCCTCTCTTGCTCATTACTCACTACCTTAAACTCTCAGATGATACTGGATCATGTTGTTTTACCTTCACTCATTGTTTTCCAGTTTAAATGGGACAATGGGGTTTACTCAGGGTTGAAGGTGTGATAGATGACTGTTGTATTGGAATGGGAAAGTTTGAAAGAGGGAAAACTGGAGTCATTTTATAATAGGTTTAGGAAGAAAGTGACTGAGAACATCTGCTGATGATTTTTCTGCCAGGTTTCTCACATTTCTGTCAAACACTGAAAGTATATTTGTGAAAGGGAAAGTGGCTTGAGCAAACTTTGTTGTGCTCTGAAGAACTAGTATTAACACAAGGATTTACAACAGTATTTAACCTGAGCTGACTGTATTTAAGCTTAAGGCATCCTCACAGCTTGTTATGTTATGGCCAACCAACCACTGGGCAAGACCGGAAAGCGTTCAAGAAAGGATGTGATGACACATTTAACTCTGTCTTATATCCTTTAACAGCCACTGCAGGCGGGAGACTACGAGCTGCTCAGTAGTTGAATCACTTGTGTTGCTGCTTTTGGTGCTTTGTTGTTAGTTGTAATGAATCTGAACTAGATGTGGTGTAATTCAAAATAGATAATTGTTTGAATTTGTTCAGAGTAAAATAATTGATTGTAGTAAGGCAGTGCAGTCAACCCTGAGTGCACTCTGTCCAATTAGGTGCCACCACAGGAAGGCAGCAGGTTTTGCAGAAGGTCTGCGGTTTCCCCTCTGATCACTGATCTTTTTTCTTTTTTAGATGTCTGTATAAATGGCAGCGACAGCACGTTCGCTCTCATACACAGAGCTCCTAGTGACGGGAGGGAGCTCCGTATCCCACACGAACACATGAACTGAACATTTGAGGCTGTGCTCACTGGCCCGTCCTGCGCTGTGCCACAGCAACCTGCATTTAAGGTCAGAGAATGGTCAGGACTGGTTGGCTTGGATTTCTCAACCTAATCTGAGGCTAGTTGAGGTTGCGGCAAGCTGAACTGGCTAAGTTACATACTCGTCTAATGAACGTGTCCATACGAGGTATTTTCTCTGTAACTGTTATGTCGTAGAGTAATTACTGGTTTTGTCTCAGCTTCTGTCCTATTTTTTGCTGAGCACGAGTTTCTTCTGTAAGTTGCACTGTAAAATAAATGTGGATCTTTTTTCAGGAAAACTATGAATACCACTTTTTCGTAGAAGTAAATTATTGTAATTGTTGACGTGATCTTTTCTATACCTGTCATTGTGAACGTAATGGATCAGTTAAAGCTAAATTAAAGGGTAGAAAAACAGCGGTGTGTATGTGCATCTTGACTTGAGCTATTTCCAGTGTTTTATTTAATTCTTTTAGTTTATCAAACTTTTATATTACCAGGCAAGACAATGGCAGCCTGTAGGGGAGAAGGAGGGGGTGGGCAAACAGAAGCAAACAGACAAAAACAAAAGGAGAAGAAAGAAAACAAAGCAGAGTGACTAATGACTCGTGTATCATGGTTGATCTTGGTTGTGTGATGAAAGTGCATCTGCCTGTTCCTCAGGGTTGTGTCAGATCAGGTGACATGCAAGTGACTGTTTTCACCCAGACTCAAACTGATAACTGTTTTCAGTTGGTATTGGATCCTCGTGCTTTCTCCTTATCTCATCGCAGCAGTCCAGAAACTGCTCTGCTGCTCCTCCATCCCATGTTCAGCCTGACATTCATGTTCCTGTTCTTGGAGGCAATGTAATTAAAGCAGATGACAACCCATTACTTATGGCTGTGGTGACTACAAATTACATTTGCTTTTCTATTTTTGTATTTTTCAGAGCAAATTCCACTTTTAGCTTTTTTTAGCAGCCATGTTTAAGGCACGATGTCATCATCCGACATGCTTGTTCTGTCCGTCTGAACAGAGGTGAAGTTGAAGTCAGTAGATGTTTGTCATTTTTGTCAGGTGAGTTTCTTTTGAAGAGAGATACCCAGGTCACACGCTCTGCCTTCATTCTAGTTCAACTATGTTGCGTGTCTCTCAAAGACATTTTGGTTTCAAAACTAGGTCGCTGTAAAGTAAATGGGACGCACTTCTGGCTCCTGAGAATCGTATCTCTGCAGAGGAAAATGGAGAGGTCGTATTTGCATAACTGAGTCCTGCAGAAGTCCAAAGAAGGTGGATTAGACTTTGATCCACAGGCTTTTGTGTAAAGGTTAACATTTCAAACATTTCACAGTTTCCTGATTTATTTAATTTATTACAGAAAAATGTTTGGTTGGTGCTCAGTTCCCTTCTGTTTCAAAAATGAAAATAATATCGCCTCTGGGGGGACATCCTCAATTTTGCTTCGCTTCCTCATTTAGCCCACACCAACATCAGAGCAGGTTTAGAAGCGAGTCAAACGCGTGTAGCCGTGAAAGCTGATCTAAAGGGAGGTGAGCCTTGCAGCTGAGGTGTTAGACGACCAGGCCGGGCAGTTAGTCACAGGATCTCGCCGAGGGAGGTCTAAGTATCATATGATGGAAGCAGCAGGGAGACACATGCTCTCATACAGGAAAAAAACAGAGTGCATACAGTGTGCTTTAATCAGATAAGTCCTCAAGCACCCACAAGCATTCTCGAACTTACTAGCTTGGTAAAATGTCCCGACCTGGGACATCCTGACAAATGACTGATGTTTATATTCTTGGAGTTGGCTGGTGCCCCCACTGCTCCTTTTACCCATGATATCATTATTTGTTGGACTGCCGACCGGTGGTCACTGCAGATCTTTATTGCTGCATCATTTGTCCTGCTTCACATGCAACATTTTCAGCCACTCCACCGAAACACATCAGTAGAAACAGATTAAAGCGGAGGGATAAAAAGTGTCCTCCCTGTCCTGAGGTAACTTGTGTACATGCTTGCAGAGACGAGAGGGTTTCCCTGTGTCTGTCGGAGCAGAAGATCCGGTTACCTCAGCTCCGATCAATGAATCAGCCGCTCCACTGGGAGCTGCAGAGCTTTTTACCAGTGCACTCTCTCCTTGGTTGAGTGCACTCCACCATCTCTCCATTTCCTACAGCTACTCTTTGTCCAGATGAGTACATTTCCGTCTGGACATCACATGCACACCTTTAACAGACTGTATGACCACATCCTGTTGGAGAAGGGAAAAATCAAGCCAGTATTGTGATATGTTTTAACTCCTCACAGAGGAATGGCAGCTGTGAGTGTAGCTGGCTGCATACCTCCTCCTAGATGTGTGGAGATTGTGCTGTGTGCTGGTCAGTGCTGCTGCTTTGAACAAATCAGATAAGAGATTTTGTTCTGTCTCCTCCCTCTAGCAGGAAGTAGTTCAATGGTGTGGCTACTGAATTAACCTTAGCTGCCCTCAGAAGCAGCTCTTAGCTTGTATATTTTGGAACGGCCACAAATGTCAGCAGTCAGCGTTAGCATAATGTTCTTATTCACACAAAGCAAAGGTGCCGCCTGTTATTCTGTGCTTCGCCTGTAGTTTTACCGTACTGTGGTATTCGAAGGGAACAATTCTGGAGTCCCAAACATGGCTACATGTTTTATTCATAATATGGTTGCTGTAAAACATTTGAACCACTTTTTGTTTTTCTACATCCTTTTGTCAGTGGTGACAATGTCCTGGAAATGTTTAGATCTACACTGCCCCACAAAGGAAGGAGACAGAAACTTCAGCTTTGTATAAAATTGATTGTTTGTGTCAGAAACCATTTTTACACCATGTCAGTTGTGTTGTTGTTGTTGTTCTCAGAGACATGTTTGTTGTTCTAAGTGATTCTTTTGTTGATGGAAAATCATGTTCATATTCTTGGTGCTTTTGGGGCAGACAGTGGATATTGTGGTAAAGACAGAGCAACTTTCCAAAAGACAAAACTGACCATCTGTGTTGGAAGAATCTGCAGGGGAGCTGTTCTGCAGCGAACACACAGGAAAATTAATGCCGTCATTTGTCTTGAGAATAACTGGGGCAGATATTTTGATTGTGATATATGGGTATGATTTCAGTTGGAGTGGTCATTTTTGCATTTTATTTTCATTGAAAAAATGTTGATGATGTGATTTTTGTTCGTTCTTTACCAAACAAACTTTTTCCTTTCTGTCTGGAGAATATGACCTGTAGGCCAGAGCGACTCTGTAGCACCACAACGCTTCATTTATGGTCTGTTATGACACATTTTACCTTTTTATCGAAAGAGTTGCAGCTCCTGCGATTTGGATATTGCACAATTTCGATGAACTCTTCAGCCCTGAGGATAATGATTCAGAAGCTTGATATTTTACGGTGTCCTCTCTTCTCTGGACTTCTCTCAGGTGTAGTTAGCTGACACACAGCCATGCTGAAAGCGGGCGCCACCAAGGTGGGGCTGCCCAAGCCGGGACTCCAGGAGCGAGCCAGGCAAGCCTCCTTGGTCCCCTCCTCCTCATCCTCCACCTCCACAGCAATGAAGACCACTAGATCCTCCAGCCTGCTCGCCTCAGAACAGCGCCTCAGCAGGGTCAGTCACACGCCAATCTCACACTTACTAACGTAAATTTCTATGAGTGATGTTGGTTAAATGAAATGTCTGAAACATTATTGTAACTTTATTAGACCCATGGTGTTGGTATTAACAGCACTGGTGTTTCTAGCTGAAAAGAGCCAGCAGTGATGACGCCTTGACGAAGCCTGCACTGGGAGCCGCTGCCTCTGGCTCCCGGATGAGGAAGACTGTGACCACCGGAGCCATCTCAGATCTGGCTGAGGCCCGTCCTCGCAGCACGTCTGGTAAGGAACTCTTGTCTGAACTCTTGTCTTCACATAACCACAGTTTCAGAGACTTGGTTTAATGAAAATAAAAGAATATGATGCTGAAAATCAGGAGCTGTAAACTAACTATAGATGTGGTCCATGTGTGTAGTTGGGGTTTAGAGATCTAAAGAGAGAGAACTAACCGCCTGCGGCCACTAGAGGGCGACAGCGCATCACCAAAGCTGCTGGCGGTAACCAGCAGCTCGAGAGATGCTTCTCTTCACACTTGTCCCTTTTCTTCCTGTGTCTCTTTTCTTCGTGTTCGGTTGGCACTGGTTCGGTGCAGGTGGCGGAGGACAAAGGTTCTCTGGGTTTGGGTCCAGAACTGAGAGACTGTGTGCATTCATAGTCTGCTCCTTAGTCAACATCTGCTCAGCCATGTGAACAGCAGGATGTGTTTTGGATGACAAATGAGGAAAAATGAAAGTTTTTCTTCATTCAAGTGCAAGAGCAGAAACATGATGTTGGTGGGGTTATTGGCTGGTGTTTTGTTGTCATTTTACTTTAGTGTGTGTGTGTGTGTGTGTGTGTGTGTGTGTGTGTGTGTGTGTCTGTGTGTTTTTGTGTTTGTGTTGCTGTGTTTTGGTTTAGGTTACAGTGCTGTATTGTGGTCTGTGTTGTTCAGTCACTCACAGAGAAACACCCCAAAGCTCTGAATGAAATGGGAGCTTCTGTTACTGTGAGCTCTGTTATGGCATACACACAGTAATACAGTGTAAGCACACATTATTTTAGATAAACCCTTGGCTTCCACTCCACCATTGCTGTCGAAGTGAGCGTTTAATTCTAAAAACTATTGGAAACGCACCTTAAATACAAAATCTATTAAGCTGAACAAAGTGTCACAGTCATCCGGGTTATACAAGTTCAGTCAAGTGAAAAAATAAATGTTATTGTGGGTAGAAACATTTTGTTCATCATAACAATAATACAAAAACTTGCGTGTTTCATGGTAAACATGGTGTAATATTTACATTTGGCCAAACATGAAAGGAGCATTCAGGGGAAGTGAAGCAGCTCTCACACCTTTATTTGCTTATTGTTTAACTGAATCCCAAGCAGCTGTCTCATACTGAACTATATACAGTGCTTTTTGCTCTGAAGTTCCATATTAAGTTATTATCTGAAAATAGACAGCTTCCACACATTCATCCCCCATCCCCCTCAAGCTCCTCTCCTACCAGCCACACAACCCCCAAAAAAAATCTACCTAGAATTTTTAAACAGGCGTGTTTAATCTTTTAGTTCATATCTATCTGAATGTGTCGTACACATGACAAGGTCTTAAGATGGTGCTTCACGGTGCAGTCTTACTGGAATGACTTGTCATTACTTCCATCTGTGTTCGCTCCAGTTGCTGTCTTTACAGCGAACAAGGTTTGTGGTAAGAATTCAGAGAATGAAGATCTACGGCAATAATTCAAGTGACACATTAGAGACGTGTGAAAGGCAGAGGAAGGGTGGAGATACATGAGGCGACGTACCTCAGATAATGATGCTTAGACACGTATGGAACAAATACTGTCGCCTCCTAGGGTTAGAGAACGACACATCGCTGCTGTTGGGAGTTTGTGGTCCTTGACATCCATGTTTGTTTCCTGAGGTTGAATCGCACACTTTATCTTATCATTTTTCCTCGTCGCTGAAAATACTGCGTATCATCAGAAGGATGTTGTTATGATAAACAGATAAACAGATAAATAAAAGCAGCTACACTTCCTCCTGATGGCAGAACTCGTATTGCACGTTGGACATGTAAGGCAGTTGATAATGACAGGGATTTGGTTGCAGTAATTGATGTTGTTCGCAGGGCACCCTTGGAAAATGTGAGGGATAACTGTGTTTGTTTACGGAGGCCCGTCGACACAGTGTGTGGATCCTGTGCTCTCGTGAAGTTCCTCTTCAAAGCGGCTGCTGTGTTGTGCTGAAGAAAAGATAATTGAATTCTACTTGACAAAAGACTCCAGAGGAGCTGAGAAACCTGGGCCAAGCGAGGCTCTCGGCTCTTTCACACACAATTAGACCATGATCAGCTTTCACTGGACTGAGCTCTAATTAACCAAAGTTTGGTTTCTCAAAGTGTTTTCACACCCAAGGACAAGAACAGGTTCCCACTTTGTGCTGTTCATGACAAATTCATTACTCTAAACGGACTGCGCCTGGCCTACTTCTGTCAGCCAACCAAAGCTGAGGATGGAAATATTGTTAAATAATTACTGGTCAAAAATAAAAACCTTCTTTAAAATGAGTTTTGATGCTGTTACGAAGCTGCATTTTATATCAGGCTTATTGGTATCCTGTACGTTAAATCAGCTGACTCTTTATATTGAGCTTGTTTTGCATTTCTTATGCTGATCTCAACAGGATGTTTATCTTCACTGCAGAAGCTAAATCATCAGTTAGATGGACTATTTGTTTTTCCCGAAAAAAACACGTTATCTTCTGTGTTTTATCTTCAAACAAAGTTATCCAGCTTTATTCACTTTTATGTTCCCAATTAAAAAATATTGATGATTTGATCTCATCAAACATTTCATTTGAAGTAAGTAACTTACTTCATATTTATATATATATATGGAACACTTAAATCCTCAATCGTGTACTAACAGCTGTATCTTGTCCTACTGTAAGAGTGGTGCCGCAGCTCCACGTGAGGTTCCCACCAGGTCGTCCACCTGGTAAAGTGCATGTCAAGACTTATGAAGACAGACAATGAGTGGATATGTCAAACAGGTCATAAAAAAACAAGTCAAGGAGCAAGTGGAAAATCAGATCAGACACCTGAAAGAGCAGTGACGGTTAACCACGCATGCAAGTACCGACGATCATCATTCAACCTGCTGCCCTCAGCTCTAAGTCACTGCGCCTGCCCCGAGAGCTCGGCTGAAATATCCTCACAGGGGAAATGTCATGATTTGAATATAGATTGGGGTGGTGGTCTGTGGTATTTTTAACTCTTTGAGTTGTCGTGCTTCAAAAAAATAAGTTGTCTGTGTTTATCGACGCAGAAGGGAAGAAAAAACATCTCCCGAATCCCAAATTTGCAGCATGACATTTTGGGATTAACATGTTCACAGGAGTCCTGAGACGTGTCTTCAGGCTTGTCTCAGAGATATTGTCACCCAACAGGTTGGTCATAAACAGATGCGCTTCTCCCTAGTTGATATATGACATTACACAGTGACAAGAAGCAATCAGGACTCACTGGGCTCAGAGGCACAGTCATCGTACCTGACAGGCAGTAATTGAGTCTTTTCTCAGAGGCCATTAAAGAACATTCTGTGACCAGACCGGATGCATGACAGGATCGTTACTGAGCGGCGAAAACACGACTTACTGAAGTTGTATGGAGGGAGAAAAATCATCAAGCGTCTTTTGTCCTTTACAAACGATGCACTTGAATGAATGTCATCTTGCTATGAACTGTAATTGTACCCACATCCCATTGAGCGAATCAGTGCTAATTAAACGTAGGAATGAGGACTGCAGTGGGGAGATGCAGCGTTCGTTTGATCAGAACTGGGTCAGATGAGCGTGAGATGCTGTGCATGCGTAGAAAATCAAAGAAACAAACAATAAAGATGATATTTCTGCTAACTAGTATAATTTTGAAAATACCGCAGCACTGTGAGTTTAGTGCAGCAGTCGGTCTCCTGTCGGGTAGCTGATCAGTGGTTTCCTTTTTCTCTGGATGAAATCAACCAAATTTGTCCATAAACTGCCATTTTTTCATCATCTCTGAAAATATTATTGCAATACCGTCTCATCTTCATCTAAATATCAGCTATGAGCATTGTAACGCAAATGACAGACGTCACTGTAGTCACTGTTTTTGTGTGAGAAAAGGCTTTTATCCTCCTAAACATTAAAACAGAGCTGGACGATATCCAAGAAAAATCATATTGCTATTATTTTTGGCAGATTTTTTCGATATGAGTCATAATTATTGTGGGAATGGTCATTTTTGCATTTCACTTTCTCTGGAAAAAGAAAATATGCTAATGATGATGACGTGATTGTTGTTGGGTCTTGTACCTAATATTTTTCTTGCTGTGATTCGTAGGATGAAGCTTCACTGACGGTCTTTCAAAGAATTGCAGCTCCTGCGATTTGGATATTGCACTTGGCCGTTTTGCGACTATGATTAATTGAATATAAAAAACAATATTCAAGCAGAGTAACTACAGTATACTTGCATTAGGCGCCAAAAAACGCAATAACATTAAAACGCCAAACACACACACCAGTATTGGCTAAAGGTGTCCGGTCTGACCCCACCCTCGCCTGCCCTCACAGCATGCCGTGCAAAACTGTTATTTTTGCTAATGGAGTCTTGCTCCTATCCCAGTTGGCGCTTTACCAACTCTACCGCGCTGTCAGACAACGGGTTAAAACCCAGCCTCATCCTGATGACTTATTTAAAACGCCTCATCAATAATTCAGTAAAGCTTTCACTTGGAGAGGAGTCCCTGTGGAGAGAGCAAGGGGAAGAGACAGAAGGAGATAAGACTGTCCTGCTCTATAAATAACAAGCCCAGTAGGGGCGACTGCAGGACATAACTTTATGAACAGTCACTTCAGTGACAGACCTTCACCTTCGTTACGTCAGTGCTGTCACGCTGATTGTTAATAGGAGTGTAAAGCTTAATGTGAACATGCTTCAGCGAGTCGTTTCCGTGTTGGTTTCTCTTAAATGAATAGATATTCAGATTTCACTGCTCCGCCTCTGCTGATACAAGTGTCTGATACTAAATCCAGCTGGGTTATTGGAGGTTTGTAGCTTTCGCCCTGTTTCATAGAATATTCCATGATCTGTCAGAGAATATTTGGCAGCAGCTAGTATCACTTTCTGCCTCCTGGTAAAGAACAAACATGTTGAGTGTGTTGAGTGTTTGCACATTTGAAAAGAGCTGTCAGTGTGTTTCTGCTGCACAGTGTCATTCTGCTGAGTGACACGCGTCAGTGTAATACACTTCATAAATTAACTTAATTTATTTAATTAATAAATTGAAATAAATTGATAAATGACTTCAGAAACACCACGCATTTATTAAACTTAAAAAACAGTTGACTTTCTTCAACTTTAAATTCAATTCAACAGAAAATAAAATAAAAAAAGTGTTAAAAAAATTAGATAAATAAAATCTAAATATATACAATTAAAGATTTAATCATGGATCAAAATAAATAATAATTAGTGTACTTCCACAACCACTAATCATATATTCAGTATATAAAAAAGGGTAAATAAAGATAATTTAGACCAGAATAAATTAGATCAAATGTGTTGTTACATACTGAAAACTCAGTACCTGCCTCAGTCTAAGGAAATTAAAGGCTGGCCCGACTCTGAACCGGCGTTGCTAACGTTCGCTGACACGTAACCAGGAAGTGGATAAAAGGGATGAAATTTGTTACTAAACAGAACGTGGCAAAATCATCGGTTCATCTTCTTTTCATAATCGTTGGAAACCAAAACTGTAATCTTAAATGAAAATAATTTCCCAGCCGTAATGTGGCGTCAGTCTCCTCTGCTAATGTCATGATTCGTGAAGTCGAGGAGAGATGTTACATGCTGTTTGCTACACGCTGATTCAAATGCATTTTACAGGGTAGCAGAAATATTTTTTGCTGTATCATTCCCTAAATCACCATCAACCAAACACACGCCGTTAATTTTGTGACGTCCCGGCCCCTGCTGGATGAGAGCTCTGCTGTCAGTGAGCGATGGACTGGAGGTTCCTCTCGGATTGTTCGCCATATGTGAAGTCTGCTAACAACACAGACGTCTTTCCGTTTCCCTGTTAATCACCTCGTAGCTCGTGTCATTTCCTCGTGGAGCCAATTCACTGTGGGGAGAGAAAGGAAGATGGATGTATGATGCAAGTGTCGGCTGACCTTAACAGTCTCAGTCAAGGAGAGGCAGAGCAGAGACACAAAGGCAAGCAGGAAATATTATGGACCCAGCGTGTGTGTGAGCTTTACTATGCACAACTCAGACTCCAGACAGCAGTAATGTGGTCCCAGCAGGGCCCTGTCTGTGTGTGTCAGTGTTTGGGAGGCGGGAGGAGGGAGAAGTATGGACCTTGAGCTCCTCTATCTGTCAGATGAATTAATCAAACATGCCTCAGCCCACTGGGACGACTCAACCTGCATAAGCACTCAGCCATGGCAGACGCACAGTAGCACAAACAGTAAGAGGGACATACATGCTTACACATGCAGATAGACACGCACCAATATGCATGGGGAATTACACATAATGCCCTGTCCTGTGTACATTACAGTATATACAGTGTGATAGTGTACTCCTCCGTTTATTATGCATGCAGTGTAAAAAGGATTATGGTGAGCAGGAATAGCTGCACTCCTACTCAACACAGCTCATCTAAAGGGCCAGAATTAACACTGTATCTGCAGCTCTTGCATCGACTCAGACACAAACACACCTGCTCCCTTTTAAGGTTTGTTGACCACAGCTTTGGCATCAAGTCTCAAATTCCTCTCTTGAGAAGCTTGTGACCGTAGAAAGTCCCCTCGAGATGCAAGACGGAGAGAAACGGCCCTGCCAGATTTTGAAAGAGGCCTGTTGGGCTCACAGAGATGGACGTCCTGCGGTGAGGAGAACATTCTTAGCTGGATTACAGGCATGTTTGTTTACTAAGGTGGATGTGCTGCTCCGAGACGAGGAGAGAGGAGAATATTAAGAAAGGAAGAGGAAAAGTCTACCAACAGTTTGTGCAGTATTCAAATGAAAGGCTCGGGAGTCGCCGTGTACAGTATGATATCAAAGCGCTGAATATTCAACCTGATGTGGGCAGAATCATGCAGCAAGATAGACCTTCTTTACAGCTACCGGAGAATTTTTAAAAGGCTTTTCTGGCCGAAGCTTAAAGTATTTTATGCATCAAATACACACTGAGGAAGAAATTCAGCTACAACCACAAATTCATTTTTATTTCCACGTTTCTTCTCAGCAGTGAAACACGACAGAAAGAAGCTGGTAGTTGGGAGCTTACGCAACATAGATGCTCATACAACTAAAAATATCAGTGTCTATCTGTGTCAAGTATGGCTTTGAAAAATTGATGATGAAGATAAGATGAATTTTAATTTCTGATAAATAGCACATGATACTGATTTTTGTTCATGCGGAGCATTTAAAGTTTTGACCATCAGTGTACCAAACTGTATCATAGATAGCTGGATGAAATAGTAGCAGTAAAACACTGTTGCTGTCACTTCTAGTACAAGTAAATAATTATTAGTTTGCCTGAGTCACTGCTGTTTTCAAAAGTTTTCATCTATAAAATAATGTTTTTATAAAAGGTATAAGATCAATTAAGTATAACTAAGATCCATTTTAATTATTATTTTTTTTAAACTTTTAACAGCAGTGTGCCTGTAGTGTGAAAGAGTAGTTTCTGTTTTTCCACACATGCACTTACTAAAACACAACAGGGAATATTTGGGATCCAAGAAGATCCTGAAAATGAAAAGTCATTCTCCCTTCCAACTTGGTTTCTCCCTGTAGCTCCTGCCATCATTAATATTTAACCTGTGCATACATTGTGAATGAGAGAGGACAGAAAATAACAAGCCATCTACATACTAGCTTCACCCAACCCCACCTAAACTAGCACACACACACACACACACACACACACACACACACACACCCCAATGCTATTGTCCCCTGCTGTGTGTGCTGCAGGGAAAATGGTACAGAAAGCCTGGGGTGGCCTCTGATCCCCAGCCC